>NW_015114738.1:73313-91447 GCF_001443285.1 Poecilia latipinna | reverse complement strand
AAGAGGAAAAACAGGATAGAACAAAGAGGGGCGTATGGAAGGGGTGCAAGGGGGGGGGGGGGGGGGGGGGAGGCAGACGGAGAAAATGTTTGTTTCTGTGAATCAGCTTGGAGCCGACCCACATCCTTCCCATTCACAGGCAGCACAAAACTGCATCTGCATGCTGCCGGGCTGAATCACAAACTGTGCTTCCATTCCAGTTGTCGAAGCAAATTTTGAGACGATTTTTTAAGTACAACAACGTTTCCAGGCATGTTTCTGTCACCTGGTTTGAACCGAATCAAACACGCCACAGAAAGCATCATTCCATCAGATATAAATATCAGAAATATTTACATTTTGTGTTTAAGACGAAAGACAATTTTTTGTCTACATTTATATGAACTTCTCAAGTGGCATTTTTAGTTTCGCCTGTTTCAAATTCTGTAACAAGAAAAAAAAAATCTTTAGTTGAGATTAATCCCCAAAAAATAATCAATAGATTATCTCTACACTGTGTTTATTTACGTTAAGTCAAACTGAAGGGATGGAACTTTTTCCACCATGTTGACATTGGAAGTAATTCTTTAGCCTTTCCTACAAAAGGCCAAGCAAACGCTAAGGGAATGCTGCTATTGCACTTTTGGCAATAATTTTATTTTCATTGTCTTAAAAATAAAAGGAACTGAATCATTTATTAGCATTTTTTTAAATGTATGTCTAATATTGTATGAAATACGCTTTAGTGGTTAAATGAAAGAACTGCATGATCCTATTGATCGATTAATTGTTAGAATAATCGATTAGTAGAACCACTGTTATCTGCAGCCTCTTGCTGACTCCGTTACGGCGTTTCCCTGGTCGTAAAAAGGTTTGAACCTCGGTGGATCCGGCGTTGTTCTTTAACGTTCCGACGAATGATAATCACAGTTTGATCATCAACGGAGCAGTGACCTGAAGCACTCAGTAACACTGGTTCAACGAATGGACTGTGCTCTAGACGTCAGGTTCGTCTCAGAAAACCAAACGATTTCACCGTTTCCAATGAGAAAAGATTTCAAATGTGCAACCACAGTTAGGCAAAAGAAAAAAAAAAGCATGTTTTTTTTCTGCAACTTGGTAAGAGACAATCTGATGTTAGATTCTGACCCTGTGTGAATGAGAGAAAATCCACAGTAAATTCAAACTTGTGCACCTGTATGAGAAACGTATGCCGACATTCACACATTTCTGACGATTCACCAACAGAACTCACATGTATGATTCGTCAACCTGACAGGTCTCTCCCTCTCTGCTCCCTCCTCCTCTTCGTCCTCTCCATCCTCCTCGTCATCGTCGTCATCGTCGCTCTCTCCCAGAGCCATGCTGGGTCCCAGAGGCGCCACCGGCGGCGGCTGCTGCTGCGGCGAAGGCAGGCTGCGTTCAGCGTCACCTTTGTCGCCGCTCTCTTTGGCTCTCTCCTCCCTGATCTCGGCCTCTCGCTCCAAGGCTTCGATCTCCAACATCCGCCTCTCCAGCAGCTCGGCCTGCCGTTTCTGCTTCTTCTTCAGCTTCTTCTTCTTGTTCTTGGAGATTTTTCCCACCTGGGAATAGAAGGAAAAAGTAGATATAGCCATAAATCAGAGGAAAAAAACCCGTCGATATACACATATAGCATGAGAAATGCCAATGGTGGATTATTCAGTTATTAGTTTTGACTGATGAGACATGATGCCAAACTCCACAACTGAAGGCTGTTGCAGAATTATTTTCAATCAAATCTGATCAAACCACGCAGGAAAATAATCGTATATATTCTTATGTTTCTGAGTTTCATAGTCATGTGGGTTTCGTGTCGAAGAAGAGAAAAAACTCTATTTATAAAAGGTCAAAAAGTCTGCCGATATGCAGACAGAAAAAGATAAAACGATGACTGTGTTGTTTAAATTATCTTGCTTTCTGACTCCCACTCAGCAGGGGGCAGCATACATCCTTTTTTAAATCAATCTCCCCTCCCCAGGCTCTCTGAATACTGTTTCATTTGCTTGGATCTCAGCGGCTTGTGAGCGAGCTCTGCTGACCGTGATGCAAACAAAACCAAATGCTTACAAACCAAAGCATGGACAAACCTGGATGTTTTGCTTTTAACTTTGTTTTATGTTGTGTGTGTGTGTGTGTGTGTGTGTGTGTGTTTTTTCTTTTTAGTTCATACTCACATCAGACGTACTCACCGGTTTGAGCTGGGGCGCTGTGCTAACTGAAAGACACGGACAGACAGACAAAGATGAGTGGCTTCAGATTCTGATCAGGCAGCAATCAGGACCTTTCAGGTAAAGATCGGCTCACTGCAAAACAACAAACTTCCACGAACTTTGAGATTTTATGTGACAAACCAACAAGCAGCAGGTTTGCCTCTCAGGATTATGTAGCTCCATTCGTTTTAACTTCAGCTCTGAACAGCTGCTTCCCTGTCAGTCCAACCTTCCTTTATATTGAGACAGGCCTTTTTTTCAACAATTGTTTTCATAAAGGCTAGCTTTGTGGCGTCAGGGCTCCCGCAGGTTTCACCAACTCAAATGTAAGACTTTTTAAGCTCTTTACTAATTAAGTTTAACACCCATTTCTCCACAGAAATCTACAAACTGGTGATAAATTTGAACTTCCCCATGATGGATGAAAACAAGCTAGCTAGCTAGCAGCTAGTTGGCAGTACCCTGAACTGTCTCGAGTTGCAGTGAAAATGTCTGGGTGCGACTCAAACTTTTGCTTGAACAGAAAAGTCCAGCGAGAAAAAAAAAAAGATTATACTAGATTAATTAGTCCTGTCGAGATAAAATTTAAGATCTGAGGTAACATATTAAAGACCAACTTACTTCTTTAATGATTTTAAAGAGGCAGTATTACGTAAAATAGATATTTTTGAGCTTTACATCATGTTATTTTGATTCTTTCATGCATGTTTGAGAAATACTTTGATCTCCATGGCAAACACACAGCTGTGGGAAAATGCCTGGTTGGACCTAGCCCTGCCTTCAAGGTATAGCTCCTCCTCAGAGCTGCAGTTTCCAAGCTTCCTTGCTTCTGCCTCACAGAGCAGCCCTCCTTCACTCAGCTCCTTCAGACTAGCCAGCAGCAATTAGCAAACAGCTGGTGGAACTGAGCATCTGCTTGGCTCGAAATGTGAGCTACATCTCAGTGGAATGCTGGTAAAAATGTCGCTAAAGGGTTAATAGAGGAGCCATGTCATGACTTCCTGAAGTCTCAGAAAGAGCAAGAATTTTAAAGAGACGGAGGCCCAATTTCAAGGCATTAGATCAGAAAGTAAAATTTCTTTTAAGTGATACTTGAAATGTGTAGCATTTTCCTAACAACTGAAGATAATATAGTTACGTGATTACGGTATAAAATGGCACTATGTGTCTGGAAATCACATAATACTACCCCCTTAAGGCCTTAAATTTAGATAGATGGTTGCAAGATTTGTGGGCATCTTGGAGTGAGAGTTTTTGCATTATTTTATTGAACAGTCCTCTGTAAGATGTTCAGATAAGAGTGACCCAGTTTCTCTAAGAGGGTCAGCTTAAAAGAAGCCGAATTTAAAAAAAAATAAAAAAAAACTTGGGCTACACTTCTCACATTAGACATTATGCACCACTTTGTGTTGGCATGTCAAATGAAATCCGGGGAAAACGCATCCGCTTTGGTGGGTTTTGTTGGGACTTTAAATGACAAACAAATGAAGAAGCATTCCTTGTGCACACCCACTGCCTTCCTTCCTCGTTGCAGATCGATGAAAGCCTTCAATTATTTACTGCAGTCTTAAACACATTAGATACTCGCTGGTCCTACCTGCTTTGCAAACATGGAAAATTATGAACGTGCAGTCTCTCGTATTTTTCCCTTAATGGCTCACAGACACTCTGGACTGATAGACAACAGAAACGTGTCGTTATTTCTGGAAATCCCTCATTATTTTTGGTGTGACCTGCAGAAGAAAATCCTCCTTGTTAGGGGACAGAATCTTCCAGCTTCGTGAAATATTCTGAAACATTCCCTCTGTTTTATCACAGGGCGATCAGCCGATGCTGCACATAAGACGAACGACAGGCGTTTATGTCGGCATAAAAAGAGTGAATTCGCTCTGCCTCTTCAGTCGCAGACCGACTCTGCCACCGCCGTCGAGCGCTCTTTGTTTTCAATGTTGGTAGTTGTATTCCCTTTCAAATGTACAAAATGCAAGCTGCTGGAAAAGACTGACTGATGCAAGCATCTGACAGCTCACACTGGGGTTCAGCAAGAGGACAGGGTTCATATCGAGGTTTTGGAACATTTTTCTTTTCCAGTGGAGGAAGTTGTTGTGAAGAAAAAAAAAAAAAATTATCTTCAAAGCGCCAAAAGGGAGGGAGCTGAGGAAGCACCAAGAAGCTCCTTCCTTTCTGTGCAACAAGAACTTTATGATCCTTTTTCAAAGAAATCTGCTTCATTAGATTTGACAATGTTTTGAATATTTTACTAAAATGTGGATTTCAAATCAGAATCATCTGCTTTTTTCTACTCCAATGCAGAAGTAATAATTATTACGAAACTAGAAACATGTCAGTGACTAATCTTGTGTTTTTTTTGGTTTTTTAATTATTATTATTTTGCTTTTAAAGAACATTATATGTGAAAAGGGTCTTGTCCTAAATGTTTTGTGTTTCTTGGTAAAGAGAAAAAAAAGTTTCAGTCTTTCTAGCTACAAAAATGAGAAATAGGTCACTCTTTCTTTAAAAAAAAAAAAAAGACTTCTGCGTTTGGCCGAGTTTAATGAATGTGAGCTTTTAAACTGACTGTTTATGCTACTATTTAAAATTTAACTAAAGTGAAATTGAGAGATAAATGACTGTGTGTTGCACCTATTATTTTAACAATAGGTGCAATAGTTGCAAAATTTATACCAATGAACTGCGGTCAGAGTCCACACAAAATCCCTCATGACCTTTGACACCTCGGCATTGAAATACCACCAGTTTGACGGGGTTTTCGGTGTTCAGGCCTAAAGTATTACGTTTTATTTGTAACTTCAATAAAACTGATTTAAACAATTTGATTAAAAGACATGAGAAAGAAAACACTTAATGAAAGAGATTTAGCAACTTCTATCTTGTGTTAATTTAACTTAACGACAAAACGAACGCAGACAAGAGGAAATACTCCCTGCAGCTCCCTTGCAGGAACCTCATGCGTTTACCATGCTGCTAGTACTTACACATCGACTTGTCTTTGCATGAAGCAGATTTTAAAGACCAGACTGTTCGTTACTTCAAGCTACCACAAGAAGAAAAGCTTCAAGTTAATTTCTAAATTTCCCGCTTTTAGAAATTAACAAAGATGTCGACTAGCGAGGACAGGAACCAGGGCTGGGGATTTTTTTTGGCAGATTGCGGAAAACATGTTAGCGATACACGAGGGAAGCTTGCACAATATAAAAATCACACGTAGATCTCATCACACTCCTGTGAGACAACGTGGCATTAAATTAATAGAAGACGATACGTGCTGGAAATTTGAATTAGAAGTAGGAACCTTTCTGCAAATGGGTCAATCCCTTCTGGGCTAAAGTAGATGATGAGCTGAGTAACTGGCCAAACACACTGCAGTATGTCCCAGATGGTGGGCGTCCCTAAAATAATACTTCTTGTTATCATGGTTGTTCTAATAACAGCTTCCATGATTATTTAAGAAAAAAATGTGACAGTCTGGATAAAAACACCACAGTGGAGAAGTCACAAAACACTTTGTAAGATTATATTCAGTTCTATTGACCATTTTGATCGCTCAGTTCCTGCGCCGTCATATTTTACGCTGGAAGAAATGTCAAATGTAACAACCTCGCACCAACAGACCAGGTTTCATTTACGTCTAATTGTTCTAACGATGTTCATAAATGGGGAAAAAAAGAAAATACTAAAGCAGTGTTTGTGTTGGTACCAGCTGATCCGGACGGGGGTGGAGCTCCAGCTTTCTGCCACTCGGTGGCCTCCATGGCCATGCGCCTCACGAACACGTCGTCCACACACATCAGGATGTTCTCAGGTTTGATGTCTGTGTGGATGATTTTACACTTTGTGTGGAGGTAGTCCAAACCCTGCAGGACCTGCACAGACGTTTAAATCAACAGACAATCATAACAACGCTGATTTTTCTCTCCTTCAATTCTTTTTTTTTTTTTTTTTTGCATATCAACAAAAACTTTAAATTAAAACACTCATCCAAAAACCAAACAGTAAATCTTTTGGAGTTTTTTTCTTTTTTCATATCGGTTTCTTTTCTTTTTGGGGATTGAAGAGGAAAACAGCCTCATCTATCACTCTATTCATCGTCTGGGCAGCTTTCAGGAGGCAGACTGAAAGAGTTCAGCAACTTCACATGCTGATCAGGTGGCTGATGGGAAAATGCCCCCAAGTCTCGTGTCTGAGAATAGGAGCGTTGATCGAGTCTAAATTGAACCGCTGTCTGCATCTCCTGTGTTTGACCCAAATGAATTAAAAACCTTGTTGTGCTGCCTCGAAATTGAGGACGGCCAACCGCAGCAGGAGTTAACAGAAGTTGTGCATCTTTGGATATTTTAAGCAGAAAAGAGCCAATAGCAACATTTTCCCTCCCAGGCGAGAGCTGGCTGACTGTCGTGAGTGTTTGGAGTCTTAATGGGGACCCAGTGTGAACAGTTGTTGCCTCTTCCCATACAACTATCATGCCTTCAGCTCAGTAAAAAGTGTAAGAATATCAAGCGAATGGTTGCGTTACGCCATCATCATCGTTTGTGGGCGAAGACGCAGCAAAGAAGCTTCCGATGCGCTCAGACTTCGACCATTTCTCAGACCATCCTTAATTTATTCAATCGAAGATTTTATGTGCTTAAACAAAATCGGGTTTTTATTAAAGAAGAACACCAACCATGCAGCTGGTGCTTCAACAGTAGTGGAAATGGATCCATCTTTAAGCCAACGTTTCTGGCTCGCTTTTCTTTCCAAATCATGTAAACGACGAGAGCAGCTGTTTTGGGGAAGATCGTGTGAAATATTTATTCATCCCACTGAGTGACACAAAGACACCAAACTAAAGCAAACCTCTTATAAGGCCATCAGGTTTCTTTTTCTTATTTGGTTTTATTATGCTATGAAAAACCTTCTGGATGAAAAATGATCACACCCACTTCTTCCATTCATGCCAATGTGCATTTTTCCCTGTAATTGTCCCGACACACGGATGAGTCCCTAATATTAATAACGCCTACTGAATTACCTTGGTTTTAACACAATAATCCAGCCAATAATGTTCTGTAAGATGAGGCGGCAGAAAGCTAAAGCTTCCCTTTTATACATGAAAATAAAAAAAATTATTCAGATTGGGGGGGGAAAAAAAAAATATATAAAAAAAGGGAGCATGGCACCAATTCATGTTAAATGCGGATTAAATCTGATTCCTCAAGGGGATGAAAGGTGTCAAACTGGGATAATTTGATGAATTGCCATGTTTCGGGTGCTTCTTCCATATTTAATGGAATCCACCGCAGCAGCGTGTTGCAGCGCGTGTATCATCACCTGTCTGATGATGCTCTTGACACATGGCAGCGGCAGACCCTGGTAGTTGGATTTAATGATCCATTTCAGCAGGTGATGACCCAGCACCTCAAACACCATACACACATCTGGTTGGATGAGTCAAGGGCTGAAAATATCGTTTCTCTGACGGGAACGGTTGTAAAAAAAAAAAAAAAAAAAAAAAAACACGAAACGGGTAAAACGTCTGACGAGGATACGTATGCCGTTGACGCCAGAGATCTTGAAATCGTCTATCAGCTGAACCACCATGTCTTTGTTTGGGTCGCCGGGGTCGCTCTCTCTCACCTGGAGGTGAAATGGACGAGAGAGAATTATGTTAAAATAGAAGAAGAAGAAAACAGAGAACATAAGGAGGTGAACGAGTGCAAGATCAAAAGAAGAAAAAAAGACAGGAAGGATAAAAACCCAAATACTGATAAAAAAACAATTAATAAACCAATCAGATTCTCACACATCGCAACAATTTGATCTCATCCAGGGCCGTTTCCGTGTAGTGCTGGGCGCTTTTCACCACCTTCATCGCCACGAAGTTCTTCACTCTGTAGTCCGACACAAACACAGACGGGCAAAACTGACTGACAGGCTGGAAAAGCCGAATTTCTGCTTGGTTTTCTCTGGGAAAACGTGTCGTTATGCAATTATAGAGCCGAGTTAACAGATATCTCTGGGCCATTTTTAACTAATATGTATATTCCCCTGAAATCTCTGTGGGCGCCCAGGAGCAGAACTAAACAAAAGGGAGGAAGGATTTAGTTACGAAATCAACTTCCTTGAACTCTACAGAAACCGCTGCCTCCTTGAAAACATTACTGCACATCGCAGCTTTTATGCAAGGACAAAAGTCATGGTAATATTTTTGTTTTTTAAATTCATATTGTTTTTTTTTATATTTCATTTTACCCTACCTTGTTTTGTTTTGGGGGTTTTTAAGTTTTTATTACCATGCATGTACAATCTTTCCTTCTCTTGCCTCTGCACTACATTTATTAATTTATGTTCTGTTATTACTCCAGCATGCTGTGAAAGCCAGAATAATAATAACTAATAATAAGACTTTGAGAAATGGAAAAACTAATAATAAAAGAGAAATAAAAGAGAACAATGTTGGAAAGGATGTATGTAGAAGGAATTAATCCATTGTTAAATTTAGATATGCAAAAACAAAAGGCATACAATTTACTCGTCCAACACCTTGGTTCTGAAACAGCAACCGAACTCCATCTTATTTCCAACATTAGTGTAATTAACACCAGCGGCCCGAGTAAATTAGTTTGTGAGCGAGTCGGTGAGAGGTTACTCCTGGTTGCTGATCCTGTCAGCCACCTGCCCTGGTTGCCACGGCAAACCAAGTTATAGTTCAAGCTGACAGATTCGGTTTCCAGCGCAGGACGGTGTTGGTTGCAGTTGTCAGAGAGGAGACGAACCGGATTCTGTCAACAAGTGCATGTGTGGTGTGCGCTTGCGGTGCGTGTGACGTGCGCTTCAAAGCTAGCACCTGAATGTGTCGACTTGAGTGAGTGCCGTTTCTGGGTCACGTCTGTGTTTGTAGAGGATGTGCAGACAGAAAAAAAAAAAAAAAAGCGAAACTCTGAAAGGGCAGATTGTGCTGCAGTGAAGGTGTTTGTTTGTGACGAGACTCACTGTATGTCCCAGCACAGCCATACTGTGGAGAAGTGACCCCATCCCAACTTCCTGATCACATGGTACCTTCCGTTGAATAAATCCCCGATCTTCACCGGATGGTATCCTCCTGAGAGAGGTGAAGCAAGGAAGGTGAAGGTCACACAGAGAGCTGCATCAGACTCCGACACAACGGCAAGCTAGCACTTAAAGGAGCATCTACGCAACGCACCGCAACACGGAAACACAGCGTTACAGATTAGAATATTACATCAAACAAATATTCTTCAGACAGAAATGTGTGCTTCATGAAGAGTATGTTTAACAGTAAGAATAATTTATTTAGTCCTACCTGCATATCTAACATATGCATCACAATTTATGGGGAATCCTATACAAATTAGCAGGAAACATTTCCAATCACATGCTATGCCATGCAGACACTCTGTCTGCACTGATGAACATCCTTCACCTAAAATGACTGATATAATCACAGACTAGCAATCCATCTAAAAACTACTTTAAGTACGGAAAAGTGAAAAAAGCAAAAACTAATTTTACACTTTTCATCCCAATACGTCACCTGAAAAGCAACTCTTGTGATTGGGTTCTGGTGATGTGGATGATGCACTTTGTTTCTTTACTATTAAAATTCTTTTACATCACCAGATATGAAAAATATGTAAGACTGTAGCTTGAAACACATCAGTCCGACAGTCTCCATCAATAAGCTCTGCAATAATGCAGTAAAGATATATTTTCATTAAATGGAATATTTTGACCGCAGCACTTTGTTCAAATCAATCCATTATAGATTTCAGATTTATTCAAGTCCCGAATGGGCAGTTAATGTTAAGGCAAGTATGTGAATATAAAAAGACATAAAAACTAAAAGTATCAAAAGTTAAAAAGTAAAAAAACAAACAAAAATAACAAAAAACAAATATAATGTCTTTATAATGAAACATTCAGAAAAGACCTTGAGCTCAAATCCTCTTTAGGATTCATAAACTGAAAATACAAATAATCACTACTTTCAAGACCTTTATATTTTTACATATTTTCTGCAGAGATTACAATGGAGAAACATTGATCAAGGCCAAAATCTGATGAATTATCCATTACTATCAAAACATTAATCAATTTATGGGCTGGATTTTTAATATGCCAGAAATTCAACACATATATTTGTTTTTGTAAAGTGCTGTAAGCATGATTTGTTGTGTACAAGAGTTTATTTCAAGCATGACAAATGAGTCAATGCGTGAAAGCTCAAAAGCCTTTGCAGTATAAATGGTGAGATTTCAAAAACTGGCTTTCACAATAAAAGATAAAGAAAAAGGATATAAAAGGCATTAAGTTTAAAGCTTCAAAGAGAAAAACCTCTACTCAAAACTTTTACACTGCTATAAAAGACGCTGCAAAGTAAACAGTGTGTTGAAGTTGCCAAATTAAAAACACATTTTTCTTTCAGACAATGATGTGAAAGCAAAGTATATAAAAGAAATTTTATTCTTTCACTTTTCTGATGATTTCTTGTCTTAATGAAGTGAAAACTGACAGTTTGACTGTTTCTTTAGAAAGATAAGTCACTGTCTCCAGTCAGAAAGCTTTTGTAGCATTGGTAGGGTTTGATCAAAATTCACTGATAATTATTAAACTGATAAATTCGTAAAGGGCAGATATATTGTTTCAGAGCTAGAAAACCTGAACATCTTGTAAATATGAAATCTAAACAGACTATAACTGGTATTTTTCTTTTTAAGAGCACTTCTCTCAACTCCAGTGGGATTTGAGGTCATAGTTCAGATATTTGCTTATTTATTTAAGTTTTTTTTTTTTTTTTTAATGTTTACATTTTTTAAGACTTTATAGTTAGTGTTCAGGTAATTTTCCAATCACACATAATTATCAAGTGATGCATACAAATTTTCTGTCAAATTTAAACATTTTTTAACTCAAAAACACGACGGTGGATGAATGACCCAACCACCAGGCTTAGCAAGTTTTCTGGGGGAAACCTTGTTTCATACTTAATCAAATGTGCAGTTATATCTTGTTTTCTCATTTTTATGTACGTCTACCAGTTCAAAATGTCCGCTGCCATTCTCAGATTGCATTATTAAACCACTAAATAACTCCTCTCTCAAAACATTAACCCTGTTTTTGTATCCACAACAATTAGCTGCAGCAGGGACTTGTTTCTTTTTTCTTTTTGAGGCAAATCAACCAAATTAAAGAGATTATTTAACTTCAAATGTGCTCTGACTCAACATGACAGTCATTACTTTCCTTACAAGATACATACGTAGTATCTTTATGTGAAATGTTAGGGGTGAGCCTGTTGAAAACTAAATACAGACAGACTTGTAGAGTTTATCACGGGTCTCCATAGAACATCATTTCAACACCTTTGCTATGATAGTGCAGCTACACTTTAATGAGATTAACAGTGACTCGATTGGAAAAAATGTGTCGACATGCATTTGAACATCAACACTGGTCAGAATGGGAGCAGAAATTATAGGATCTTCCTGAATTCTGCACGAATACTTGTAATTTTTTTTCAAATACGGATCTGTGGCAAATTACAAGCAAACTGTGTCTCCTGGATGTTTTTCTCATAGATGTGCAACTAACTGCTTGCATGCAACATTGTTTGCAACTTTCTCCTATTAACTAGATAAATCAGCACATATATGTGAGCCCTTTAAACCTGGACACTTTGCTTTCACTACTTTCATTTTAGGTGGCAACTGCATTGCGCTCTGACCCAGAATTCAGTGTCAAATGTCTCAGTTCTCAGCTACATGATTTTAACCTTTTCAAATGTTTCTTCATTTCAAATATGGACATGAATAGAACTTGCGAGTTTTAAGATAGACCACAAGTGAGGAAAGATAAGTAATAATGAGTAAATATTTAGAATTTTACATGCTAAAATTCTTTCTCTAGAATTTTCCGTAATTTGGAAAAAACATAATGCACTTAAATGCATGAAATGCCTTCGTCTTTGTGAGCTACAGCTGCTCCATTCTTGCAGGAGCCAAACAACCTTGAAATGTTTGCGACACGCTAATGTTTATAGCAACACTGTTGGAAATCTCATCAGGATGCAACAGAGAGAGGAAAGAAAAGGGACGGAGAGGGGTTAAAAAACAACAACAAAACACTCCATCATCGAGCTCTGCAGGACAGATGTGGAGGGAGGAAGATCCCAAACGGATAAATTCAGCACGTGTGTGTCTGTAACGCTGACCTTTACAGTAGTCTGCTGGGTCCTCCTGCTCCTCATCATCAGAGCCCAGGATCTCTTCCTCCGGCTCCGTCGGCCCTGCCAGCTCAGGCGGAGGTGGAGGAGGCGGCGGGGGAGGGGGCGGGGTAGTGACCAGGGCTTTCTGCTGGGTTTCAGGCCTGTGAACACAACGGTGAAGCAAAACTTAGCAAACCCTGAACTGTTACTGCTTGATTTGTGCGTTTCGAGCCATGACTCACAAGGACGACTGTAGAGCTCTAAGAGCAGATGACTCATTTCAAAGTTAGGCGTGCTTTCATTCAGATATCAGCGTTTTCAACAGTATCAGGATATTGAGAAGGGATAACAATGTCAATGAAAAGAAGCATTTTTATCAGAGAGCCCATCATACAGAAGCACTACTTGGTTGTACTGACAACGTTTCTGTTTCTGAGTGAAGAAACCTCAAAGTTAGTGACTTTCATCATCAGCGAGGGGTTGAAAATAAATTCACAGAGATACAAAATGCTATTTAGAAGGAAATTGTATTTTTCAGTGATTCATTCGGCTGCAAAACGGTGAGAGAAATCAAGACATACAGTAAAAACAACTGAACATCAAGTTGACGTTTTATCTTTTTGAGCTTTCAAACATCTGTCTGTCATGAGACATGATGGATTTGGAGAAGCTGGCAGAAATCTAAACTTCAGCCACAAACAGACTACGGTAAAAATCAATAAATAAAAGATTAAGGCTTATGAGAATACATTTCAAGGTAGTGACAGTCAAAATGCAGCTTAACATTTCCTTATTAAGGAACAGTCACATCTTATATTAAGGAACATCTTAACTGTAAGTGCCAAAGTTATCTCAAAGGCCTTATTCACACATAGCCGGGTCTCTATAAAAACAAATATTTCCACCACATAGTTTAAAAAAAATATATATATATTGGACACACGGGATCAGTTTCAGAAAAGTTTGTATCTGCACAAATACAGACTTTTAGACATGCCAGACCCGAAGGGGGCAGTGTAGCGCAAAGCAAAAACCTGTCAGCCAATCAAAATGCAAAACAACCATGAGTTCCTGTTATCAATTAAACATGACACCCAAGAGTTCATTTGTGTGGACAGATGTGCAGGTTGAACTATTTTGTAAGAGTGCATTAGAATATAAATTTTATAAAACACAAGACGATGTTGACTGGGAATCATGTCAAAGGAAGCATATGGATATGCATGATTTGACACAGACTGTGATGTGCAGGACCCTAAATCTCAGTTTTCCTGTAGGTGCACATGCAAACACAAATAAGTTGGTGGTGAGTCAGGTCTGTGTTCTTTCAAATGATAAAATAATCATTTGAATGATGTTAAACAGTTTTTTGTGCAGATAAAAGGCCAAAATGCAAGAAAAAAATCTGGACCAAACCTGAAACAGAATCAGGCGACCAAGAAGTCAAACACTTTGGACTTTGTTCGACTGCACAAAATCTGTGGTTACAGGATCCAACAACCTATCTGTTTGTTGCCATGGCAACACCAGAAAAGGGGGGCCTGGTGGGTTTAGGTCTCAAAACCTTAACATTGTGACGGTGCCCACACACGCACACACACACGCGCTCTCAAATACGCAGGCCGTCAAGGATCTCTGTCCTTGCAGCAGGATGTTCCGTCCCTCTTTACCAAAGCAGTCACGTAGAGTGTCATACATCACATCTATAAGCTCGGTGCTTTTGTGAGACTCATCCTGCTATTGGCTGCACTAATACTTACCGCCTCCCTCCCTCTATAACTTCCTGAAGCCAAGCTTTGCTGTAAGCAAAATTAAAACAGTCTCTTTAAGATGGGCAGAGGAGGCATGGTCGCAGGAAGAAAAAGAAAACCCAGCGGGGGAACAGCTTAAAACGGCTGCAGAGACAAACAAGGCAGCAGAAGGCTGAGAAACACAAAGGTGAGACGGGAAAACACGAACAGAGATGTGGATAATCACAGGAAAACAGAAGCCACAGACACAGGTCTGAGGCTGAGACCAGAGGGGGAGAATGAACAGAGAGATTATTCAGGCGCAGAAAGAGTCCAAATATAAAACCTGCATACGGAAACAGGCCGATGCGATCGGACGCAACGATAAACAATTACAGATCAGGAAACACGAAAGATGGACACCAACCACCGACAGACTTAAGGCAGATTTTTGACAAGTCCGGTAAATTTGAGTAACTCACAACCCACAGTGGCAGATTCACTACTTAAAAAAAAAAGATAATTACTAAGGCAATTATAAGTCAGGTGATGTTACATGTCTGTGGTGAAGCCTAGGGGTGACCATGTATCGTATTGTTTATCATTTGTCATTTATTGTGATAGACACTACGCATTTTGAGTCATCGTTGTCACAATAAATTCCAATTAATGACGTTTAAAATAATCCTAAAAATGGTCAGTATTGTTGGGATTGTTTTATTGGTCAATGACAGAATCAATAATTATCAATAAATTAAAAATATATATATTAAATGCAGTTGCTGTGTGCAGTTTAGTGATATAAATCACTTCTTTATATGACTGGTGTCCTAAAGAAGCATGTTACAAATGGGAATATTTCTCAAGCACAGTTTGTGGATCTGTAATTGCCGTGTCATGCAGTCACAGCCGCACGGTTACCTGAAAAGTAAATAGTTTCTATCCCTTTTATTGTCATCACAAAATATTGCCATCCCCTACTAAAGTGTTCTGCAGAAACCAACACATGAGGTTACAGCATTTTATAAATAAGGAGTGGAAATGCTGGCGTTTTTGTTTGAGATTTTTCAAGAGGTTTCAAACTCTTCTCATTTGAAAATATGATTAGTCAGAGTAACACCTGAGTAACTGGGTAAGTTGTTTAACAGAAATATATAATTATTAACCTAATAAATGCCTATTTAACTGTGTTGAAAAACCACATGGTCAAATGGTTAGAAATAACACATCAGGTAAATACAGACATTGTGACTAAGCATCAGCTAACAGAGTCAATTTTCTTCTTCTTTTCTAAAGGTTCCTCTAATTTTCACGTTGTCATAGTGCCTAAGAGTTCATCGTCTTATCCCATTGCAACCCAACCGTCTTCACATTGTGAGCTAAAAGCACAAAATAACCCTAAAATGAATAGCTGCAAGGCAAGAAACCACCCTGAATATCAAGCTAGCGTAAAGACTGCTATCCTCCAGTGTCTTGAAAAGCGTTCATCCCACTTGGCTTATTCACATTTACTGATGTTACAACTACAAACAATGTATAGCAGTGTATTATAAGCCTGGCGGGCCACCAGGCTTTATTTGGGCTCCCACCAAGCTTAACATTGCTTATTAATTTAAGGTTTTTCTTTAATGTTTGCATTTTCAAGACTTTATGGTTGTTGTTCAGCTATTAATCTTCCAATAACACATAATTATCAAGTGCTATTTTCAAGTTTCCTGTCAAATTTAAATATTTTTTAACTCAAAAACACAGTGGGTCGCTGGATGAATGACTGCCCCAACCAACGGGCTTAGCAAGTTTTCTGGGGGAAAACCTCGTTTCATACTTAATAAAATGTGCAGTTTTATCTTGTTTTCTTATTTTATATATCTCTACCAGAATGTATCAACAAGCATTGGTACATTGCCTTAGAAGCTAAACATGCTGTAAACCTGCTTTCCACTTCAAGATGCCGTCTACTAATGTTCTCTTATGAAACCTCTGAGGTCTTTGCAGAACAGCTGGATTGACATCAAATTAGTTTTGGAAGAAACTGTATAAGCAGCAGTTTATTGGGCTGGCAATGAACTTTCAGAAACACTGAGTGAATAAGTTCACTTTTACGAATGTTTTGCTCCAACGTAAATGGACTGAGCCAGTGTTTATGTTGCATAAACCTCGACAAGTAAACCAGAAATAAATCCTCCTCGCTTCGATATTAGAAAGCGCACTTTCAGTCGACGTAGCTGTAAATTGCAAGTCCAGACAAGAAGGTTTCGGCCAATAAAACTGCGTGAGGGGAAACTACTGCAGAATGTGTCATCCATCCCTCAACTTCTTATGAGTATCGACATGTCCAGACTGCTTCGTCACATCTTTTACCCCAGCGTGAGTCTGTGTGTGTCTGGCTGCGCGCAGTGTTCCCCATCTCTCTGCTCACGCCCTGTAATGGTATCTCCAACCCCGGCGGGTAAAAAAAAAAAAGACAAAAAGACAGCCCAGCATGTTTTCCTGGGTAGTTTGCTGACAGGAAAGCCCTCCTCCTGAGGAAAATTAGCTCAGTACATTCCAGTGTGACAAATGTTCAGGTAGATCGAAAGATGTCGACATTATTCACACCTGAAAACCAGTTGAGTCATGCCGCCTGCTGAAGTTTATGACTGCAAAGTAATGGTCAGATGTAGTGAGGAATGCAGAAAATGCTCGACACGATGTAAGTTAGCGCTGGTAGCATGAGTTTGCATGTTCTCCCCGACCTAAAAACATGGCTAAATTGCTCGTGTTTCTATAACAAATTTTGCTGGGCGATAAATTATCCCAGTAATTCTAGCAATAAATAACAATACTGTTGTTTTGAGTCTCTCGAAGACTAATAAACCTTAATTTTGTAAAGAATGCTGAACACTGGAATTGGAAGATATTTTAAAAGTCCAAAAAAACACGACAACCAAAAATAAAATGGGAACAAAAACCACTTTCGACCGAAACCAATAAATAAAGTGGATTATGATGTCTCTAAACAAATTTCCCTCATTTAAATTTATCGTGTGATTAATTGATTAATTGCTTATGGCTTACAGGCTGAACTCACACCAAATCATCACCAAACATAAGTGGTCAAAAAAGGAAACATTACAACAACTGGGAGATTGCTTGATCAATACTTTGAGATAATTTTGGATTGATTTTTATAAATCATTTTCAACATGAAATTAATAAAACGTAAATAAAAACAGATTTCAAAAATCAATACTGTTGCTTTGTCTGTATTTCGCTCTCTTTTCAGAATTATGCTTTGCAATTTTCTATGGTTAAAATATAATTTTTCATCTGCCAGGGGTTTGTCTAGCCAGCTAGATACATGGATAGACAGCTGTTAATACTGATAAGAGGAGATTCCCTGATAATAAACAAATAATAATTATTCTGTTGTTGTGAGGGATCCAGAAGTCGACATGCCTGGACTTTGACTTGCCAGTTTGTGTTTGTTTTGTTTCCAGCTAAAAGGCTTGGGAGAAGAGGATGACGCATTTATATTGAGAGAGAGAGAGAATGACGTGTGGCTCCGAATTCCTTCGCCTACACAGTGCTGGACTTGGAGTCTCCTTTGTTTTGTTGTTGTTTTTTTTTGTTGCAGCTTATGAGCTGATCAGCCATCCACAACACACATGCAGCAGTCTCACTGGGCTATAAAGTTGAGGTTTTCCTCATTTCGGCAGCAATTTTGATTGGCTAGTTTGAGACACAATATGTCATTAAAATATGACTCAAGTGTGTTTTTATTACACAGCTTATAATGTCTCTGGTAACATTTCTCTCACTTTGATGGTTAAAATTGAAAACAAATTAACCAAAAGGGAATATTTAGCACCTTTTTCTGCTCTTGGAGTTTTTTTTTTTTTTTTTTTTTTTTTTTTTCCCCCCTGAAAAAAAAAAAAAAGAAAGAAAAAAAAGTTTTCTTTTTTTTCATTCTTTTTCTTTACTTTTTTT
>NW_015114738.1:0-70263 GCF_001443285.1 Poecilia latipinna | reverse complement strand
GGTAAAAAAATAAAAAAAAAAAACAAAAAAGGGAATTTTTTCCCCTTTTTTTTTCTTTGGGTTTTTTTTTTTTTTTTTTTTTTTTTTTTTCCCCCATGCAACAGACAAAGCAGCAAGTACATAAAGCTTGCTCTGTCTTACATCATCTTCCTTCAGTTTATTCTGGTATAAAATTTTCTGCATCATGAAGATGCAGAAAGGACGACGTCTTCTTGCTAATGACAACCAGAGTCACAGGGCATTACTAACACATGTCTGACCGATGACAAGCCACGCAGAACAGCTGATCGTTCTCAAGTTCAAACTCGATGACTCATCCTTAAACATCTTTCATTATCACCAAGGTAACAGGTATTCCTTAGCAACAAGAGCCCTGTCCTCCGCTCCCCACGTCAAGGCGTGGGGTTCCTAGACCAGTGCGGCGGTCCTTCAGCTCCGGATCTCCAATGTGGCAGAGGTGCCTATCTATACCTCTGATTCATTCACGGTGAATCTTTCCTTTCTCTCCATCTTGGCCGTGTGAGCCAAGACGAGCTGAGTCATTCTCTCCGCTCCTCCAGAGGATCCGTCTGCTTGTAGAACTAAGATCTCACAGCTATTTTCAGGATGCAGCCTGACGTCACAGGCGGCACTGTGCTCCCACGTCGCAGTCTGTAAGCTGCACAGCGTGGCTTAGCAGGATTCCTCCCATTCCACATACTGTACTTACGGGCTTTGGACAGACTGTCGGTGACAGAAGGCAACAACAACCCATGCATTCCCAAGGCATCAGGAGAAAGAAAAGTTGCAGTAGTGCAGACGGTCAGCCTGAAGCTTACAGATCAACTTCTAACACATGCATCTGTATTCAATATTCAAATAGAATTTTTTTTTAAATGATCAACTATTCCTACTTCATATATTTATTCTACCTGGAGAAACTTAGACATTTTAGAATATCTGCTTTTCATTACAACAAATTGATTAGCTAACAAAGGTTTAGCTAATTCACAAAGACATGTTGCGTGTTATCGTTTACATCCGCAAATTTAGCGCATGCGAACAACACTGGAGGGCAATTAAGCTCTTCTTTTACTTGCTACCCACGGCTGCCACGGAACAATTCTGTTAACAAAATGAAACGTGGAGATGTAGGTATTATTAATTTAGAGCAGTGCGCCACAGCACAAGCAAAACCACTCGCATTCTTTTTTCCTCACTCTGTGTCGGCTATGCTACGCACAGACTTGTTGCCATAACAACTGACTGACAACAACGGCACTAGTGTATCAGGATTCGTCACCAAAAAATATGCAAACACTCAGATCGGTACATTATCATGTTTTCAGGCTTGATATTTATTTTGTAATTTTTAATAAGTGATCGTCTGAACATTGCGGTGGTTGATTAGCCAATTTAAACACCTGATCTACTGATGATTGGTCAGAGCTGGTGTGTAGGTCGCCTTTTATTTTTATTTTGTTTTTGAAATTAACCAAAAAGACACCGAAATCTGAAGCACATCTACATGTTAAAGTTGTCAAAGTCAAGCTAGCTTCACTGACTTACTTCCCTCACCCTTGCTATTTTTTTTTTTTAATTAAAACTTTTTCCTGACCTTGTTATCTAGTTTCTGTGGTGTTGATAATTAGCAGCAAAGCACTGCATCCTGTTTTCCTTTATATTTCATGCATACATTTAATATTTACCACATTAAGGTGACAACAGCTAAAACCAATGATAGTTATTGTCAGCAGTAGGTTTTTTTCCCCTCCAGCAGGGAACTGGCGCTCGTAATGTCATGTTGCAACGTGTCTAAAGACAACGTTTATCTAGTTTTATTCTAAAGTTGTCTTACAAAACATTTGAAAGGCTTTACAAGTACAATAAGTTTTCCTTAAACCACATAAACTTTCTAGAATTGCACTCCTCATGGTAGCAGCATGCCAGTGTTGCATTAGTTCTGAGTTGTTCGTTTTGTTGGCTTTAGTTTAGATGTTTTTTGCATGTTCACTCTGGGTTTTGGATGCTGTGCAGCTAGAAGGAGTTTTACTCATACGCTCTTACTTTACCATATTTATGAAGCGCAATCACCATGTGAAGGTGTTGCTTTTACAACTGGGTACATCGGGGTCAAAGGTTAAAGACGGATCAGGACTGCTTTGAAGTGGAGACCCAACAGACCACTATCCTTGAGGCTGCTGGTCAGTTGGGTGTTTGTCACTCCAATTTACAGAGGCTGTATCGATTGTTGGGAAAACTCCCCAGAGGCCAGCGGATACGAGTCCACTCACTGCATTATATTGACTCGGCTATATGGCGCATCCATTATTAGCTGCAGTTCACACACACGGGTGTGATGCTAACACACAAACGCAACATCCAGCAAAAAAAAAAAAAATCAATCCTAGTGTGAATTGCCACAAAGACCTAATATTAAAGATGGAAAACATACAAGCTGTCACATACTCAAAGCTACTGTTCAGGATTTACGTCTCTAATAAGGGAAGAGCAGCAGTGTGTCCAAACACAAACTGCTGCTGGGATCAGCGGTGCTTTTCCACTGTGCAGTCCTCTCCTCTCTCTGCAGCGCTCTTGTTCTCGATGTTCTGAATGTATACATTTCAGTGCAGTGAAGCAATCCGGCTACAAAGCCGTTTCATTGTTATAGCTGCCCACACCTACTGAGGGCATCCGCCATACGCCATGTGCAAGTATGTAAAACACTATTATGAACACCTACACGGTGCCTCTTTTTGTAATGCAGTTAGCTGTGTATTTTTAATTTATATCATATGAAAGACAAAACAAAACATTAAATAATTGCTGATATGCAAACTCGAGTTAAACCCGTTTAGCTCAGTTGCCCATTTGGTGCTTGAAGCAGATTTTTCTGCAAACAAATCTTTCAAATCTGATTTCTTTTCCTGTTTATTTGCCGTTTTATTGTGTTTGCATAACTGGCAGTTATCAAAGCAGAGGCAAAAGGGGTGTGAATGTAAACACATAAGCGACCAACTTTTTTTCCCAGGACACTTTTGTTTCTACAACACCATTTTTATAAAGGGATATTTCAACAGAAGAGCCTGTTGGACACACAGCGACCAGAGCTTATGGGTCAGAGCTGTATTGTTCAACAGCTTTTTATTGGAGAGGACAAAAATGAGTGTACACGGTATTCACAGTTGAATGACAATTGGCTTCATCTCATAAATAATAAGAGGAAGCAGTATATTGTGTGTATCCCACTTCAGGTGGGATTTAAAATAATCCTAGAACCTGGTAAAAACCTGGCGTTCCCTGTTACGGAGGGAATACTTTTTTTTTTAATTATAAATTAACATGACTTGGTCAAAGCACTGTGATGTCGCATCCATTTCTGTAAAAAGAGTCTATAGCAACTAATGAGCTAATAAGTGAATTGTGATTTAATCTGTAATGAAAGGTTTACCAGGGACTACAGCAAGCAGACTGAACAGTGCTCTGAAGAAACTTGTGACTTTTTAAGAGTCCAACAGTAAAAAATTGTTGCCCGGTGCAAAGAAAAAAAAAAACATGGCGACACTTCCGTGACAACCTGGGACACAAAAATGTTTCCACTGGTTAATGTTAGAAAGTGTGTTTTGTAAAAAAAAAAAAACAAACAAAAAAAAAAAAAATTTAAAATATCAAAGAAATGAGGATCTTTTAATTTCTGTTTCCATCTGATTTTTTTTAAAACACAAGAATGCTTGTATTTGTTAATTAGAGAATTAGTAACTGCATTGACAAAATATTGACATCACTCTTATGGGGCTTTATTGCACTAAGGTCATTTTTGAAGGTGAAAAATTATGATCTGTGAAGCGATTCTCTATTACTTTTCATAAGCAGGCTCTAAGTTATACCTACTAATCACTGCTGCAGAAAGTGGATGTTAGCAGTGACAGCATATCTATATATAACTGTTCTATGTGCTGCCGGGATAAAGTAGTTTGGAGTGAGAAGAAGAAGAAAAAAAAAGGTTTCTGCTGGACAGATTCTATAAATTTAGTTTGCAATGAAATTATAGAAATATGTTTCTTATGTTTTGAATGGAAACACCAGAATGCATCATAATTATCAGTGAATATTACACCCTTCCTGCCATGACATTTCTAAACTGCATCGTTTAAACTTAGAGATGCAAATTCCAAATTTTATACTCAAATTTTAAATCCCAACATGAAAAAAATTTTACATTGTTGCCCTGTGACGGACTGGCGATCTGACCAGGGTGTACCACTCCTCTCGACCCTTAACCTCAGAGATAGGCACCAGTACTCAAAGATAAACATGTTAAATGATGGATGGATGGATGGAAAAATGAATACTTAAACTTACAGTCTGAGTTTTAAAATAACTAGAAACACAAATATCCCGAAAGGCTACAAATCGTAAAACAGAACAAGCCTGGTTTGCCAAACAGATACGAATCTGACAACGCAAAGTTTGTGTCACTCGAATGCACATCTTCCTTGGTAGTCTCAAATAGTTACACAATTATTTAGGAAGTTATTCCTTTAATAAGCTTCAATATGGCTGCAGCCTTTAAACAAAGGAAATGCATTAATCTATGCAGGGAAACCCTTTTATATAAATACTGAAGCAAGTCCTGACTGGTAAAACTAGAATCCACACGGAGTGATGGCAGCTCGATGTCTACCTGATTCGGAGGGCCCTGTGACGCAGACGAAGGACACACAGAGCCAGCCCCCATCTCTTCTTGGTGTCCAAGCTTGAATTTAACGCCATATGACAGGGAAGAGAAGAAGACGGCGGAGCAGAAAACACAGCTGCCGCTCTCCGGTTCAGTCCACAGCAGTGGACGGACAAGATGGACCCAGCTCTAAATTCCAGCAGCGGTCACATGGAGCTGCGACACCCACATGCTAAACGCACCATCTCAGCAGAGCTACATACACCAACGCGGATCCAGCTTTATCAACTGAAGATGCAAAGATAGAAGTAGGCGCCGAGCATTCAGCACCGAAATGCTACCAGGAGTATTTTAATGGGCATCATCACCTGCATGAAGGATTTAAAATTAAACAGAGGCGAAATATTGTCTCTGCTGCCCTGATATTAAGCTGTTAGCATGTCAAGACAGTCATGCACGGTTTCCCTCCGTGTATTATAAGCCTGGCGGGCCACCAGGTTTTACTTGTGCTCCCTCCAGGCTTAACGTTGTTAATTTATTTTATTTTTTTCATGATTGCCTTTCTTTAACCCTTTCATGCATGAATTATGATACTTAGTGTCAGGATTTTTTCCATTTTTTTATTTTCTTAAAGCATAAAAACAGGTAGGAAAAAAAGTTTTGTAAAAATTTTTATTTTTTTCTAGGTGATCAATTGTAATTTTCTCCAAATACAAAGTTATTTGAAAAATACATCAGTAGTATTGGTCTTTAGGGGTTGTCTAATGTCACAATATTTTTTTTTACCTGCAAGAGTCGTATACAGTAGAAGGAGGGACCGGGTCGGTTGGCGTGCTTTTTTGTCTGTCGGCCATATTGGATTTAACAAAAATAATTTCTTGCATTTGTAGCTGATAGCCAGTAGTTGATAGTGAAGTGGTGTCCACTTCAGTGGTCTGTAAAAATCCACAAGAAGCAAAGAAAATGGCTTTTAGATAGCTGTCCGCTGTAGTGACCTCTATGCATGAAAGGGTTAAGACTTTATAGTTGTTGTTTAGGTATTAATCTTCCAGTTTTCCGAATGGAATGACCACTTTATTTAGTATTACAAATCAGCAACTGCACTTGGGTATTTTTAAACACAAGTACACTTGCAAGAACATAAATAAGTCGATTCATAATGTCAAAAGCAGGATGTTTATTCTCAGTTTGCACGTACTCACTAAAGTTAAATCTAGGAATCAGAAGCTGCTGCAAGTAAACAAACCTCTGAGCCACAACAGTATAGAAAAAAAGCATAACAGGATCTAAAACTACGCTGTTCTGTGACAAATAAGCTGACCGGACTGCAGACATCGGTCCATATATCAGCTGTGAAGAAGCTGCTACAATCCATCAGTCGCATTTCTTTATTCTTCTGGAAAAAAGTCGAGCTGCACAGACAGTGGCACAGAATTACATCAGTGTTTCGAAATTAGTTACTCTCAGATCAGACTTGCAAATGAATATGCATGTAGTTAGTAAGAAACTGTGTAAATGTCAGAAGAGCTTGTTGCTCCAAAACCAAGAAGAAATTCCTCAGACAAATACGACTGTTAATAGTAGTAGGAGTGCTTTGTGTACAACTATGAAGTTACCAACAACTGCAGTTAAGTAACAAAAATGCCCTGGAATAGCATTTTAGAAATAATGATAAGCTTATTTCTGGTAATGACATGAAACCGTAAAACCTAGCATTTTTGAGGAACACCCCGTCAGCCATTCAGAAGAAGCAGGTTTTGGTTTCATGTACAGGGAAAGGCCGTGTTGGGATTCTCTTAAAGATAATTCTCTGAGAGTTTGAAAAACCAGAGATCGGAAACCGCTATTAAAAACTAAGAATATACTTCTTGTAGAAGATTAAAGCTGAACTTATTTGATGTTCGGATATTAGCAAAGAACACCGAGTTAAATATCACAAATGCCACACACAAGCATCCGCTTCTGCCACGTCACGGCTGTCAAACACGAGGAATTGGTGTGAGAGAGCATGTTGAGCTGGCACAATCAAAGCTGAGGAAACCCCACCCACTCTGAGCTAATGTGGGAGAAAATACATCACACACACACACACACACACACACACACTTTGGAGCATACTGCAGGAAGAGATTTATCAGTCTAACAGGGTTTTCAGATACAACAGATGAATGCAACGCCCAGTTGGGCAGCAAACGGCGGGATACCTGGTCCTACTGGGCCAAGTAAAGGCTTAGTGTTTGAAATCACAGCTGTACATGCTTCTGTATTGTTTGTTAGTGTAGAGGTGTCTTCCGTGAGAATAGGTTATCTTTTTACACACAGGCATATGCAAAGCCACGCAAGCAAACAAATGGCTCTCCACAAACATAAACAGGCCATTATCATTCCACAGCCTCGCTGCTGCAGCATCGGTTCTGGCCGGTCCACCGCTGACCTCGCGTTACCCACCACACTGCGCAGGTCTGCAGAGGGCCATCTATCTTCTCCCTCCATCTTCCCTCGTTCTCTTCGTCTTTGCCTTGTTTTCCTGTTCCCTCTTCCGAGTTTTATCTCCGTCTATTGTTTCTCCAGAGGTTTCTCCTTTCCTTTTCTCCACTCTCTATGTGGGCCTTACATATTTCCTCTTCCCAATTTATCGCCCATCTCTTAATAATTCCTCAGTGGGACCAAACCTCTTCCAGGCCGATCGCTGTGCCATGTTCCCCTTTTCCCATCCCAGAAAGATTTCCTTCATCCCTGCTCACTCGCTCTCTCTCAATTTTTCCGTTTCTGCCGAGTATGTCTTACAGTGGAAAGCCCATTCAAGGAACACTAATGTGCTGATAGCAGATAGATGTGAACTAATGAGAGAGAAAGGCCCTAGCTGCATGCTAAATACCTACGCCGCATCAGAGGAGTTGAAATAGAAGAATAGAGAATCAAAGATGATAGATATTTTCTCCTTCAGAATATGTATTTTAAGCTGGAGCTGCACAGCTTTCAAGTTTACATACACTCATTTGAATAATTATTTGATTGGTGGCATATTTTAGGGGTTGGTGTGGATTTTCCCCTTCACATATGCAAGATTAAATAGTGAAAGCTATGGTGAGGATGAGAAAGTGGAGGAAATTTCAAATCGTTTCATTGTTGAAGCGGTGGCGGTAGAACTGGTGGAGGAGGAAGAAGAGCAGCTCACTTCCAAAGAAATGCATTACTTGTTTGGCAACATTCAGGGTTCAGCAAGGAAGTTGGATGTCAAGATATTTTTCCAGGGGAACTGGAGGGTTAGTGTTATCTTTTATTTACTGTTATCGATGTTAACTGCTCTATATATCACGATATTGATTGATATCACCCAGCTCTACAAGCTTTGATAAGATGCTGACTCCAAGTATCCCACTCCGATTAAAGGAAAGTGGTTAAGGCAGTCAAGGAAAACCTCAAACATAACCAAGACTATTATAAACTGGAACACAACAAAACACCAGTGAATAGTTTAACATGTTGTTATAAAAGAAGTTTTATGCCAACATGGATGGAAAGGGTGTTGGGTGGTTGAAACTTGGACTCTATTCGGCGTCCTAAAGTGAAACCGAGTCCAAACAAACTTGGTTTTCTGAAGCTAACAAAGTTTTTAGGATGGTCTCCGTTTCAAGCCTGCTGAAAATGAATACATTCACGTCTGATGAGTGTATGACTGCATCTGTATGGTGCTTAAAACATACAGTGGATAAATCAGTTCAATCATATCAGGATGCAAGAAAACACACAAATTAAAGTTTGTTATTGTTGTAACATTATTATTATAATACTACATGTTTACACTTGAACTATGCCACATAAACTATTAGCTTTACCAATGTCAGAACTATTATGAAAAATTAAACAAAACCAAATATATCAACAGGAATAGAAAAGCTGAGACGAGGAGAGAGCGAGTGGTTTAATATTCCTGAAATACATAAAATGCTGCAAACCTATTGAGTCTACGGACTGGACACCAAATGTAGAGCAGAAAAGGTTTTTTCATCCTGTTCCTTTGTATAAAACACATTTTGCTTTATATAATCCCTCTGCCAGAACCTTGAAAAGGCAGAATAAACAGTGAACAGTAACTAATAACTCTTCTTAATTGGACTGTGCCGATTTTTTTTAATCCATTTTTCACACCCAATGATTCGAGTGTGACCTTTGACCTCGTTGTCACCAACACCCCAACGAGGGAGGGCGACACACTGCAGATCAGGTGCCCAAATACCAATCACTTGAACGCACCTCGGAGGTATCGCCATGGCAACAGCTGTGTTGCTTACATGGTGTCTAGTTGCCACCAACTGGGTGATTCCTATCACTGATTAACCCCATAGGAAATCAACAGGTAGAGTGGAAATTCACAGAATTACTCTGCAGTGACAAAGTTATTCGGTCAGGTTAGACTGGCTTGGAAAGACGGGAGACTTCAGAGCAGATTTGACGACACAAACACACACAGATGCTTTTATTTACCGCTGCTATCTCACTGAAAGCCCTAAGAGGGGGGAGAGGAGGTGGAATGCTAACGGTGTTGTCATTCTTTTCACCAAACCCAGAGTTGAGAGGGGAAAAAATGAAACAAGAAAGCAGGAGAGAAGGTAAAGATGGTCTTCTGCTTCCACTCAGATGTGGGGATGGGTTGTTGAGGGCATGGTGTGGGAGATGGAGGTCAGAGAGGACACAGACTGGATGCTAGCAACAAGCTAGCTAAAACTAGCTACAAGCTAGCTAGCAATGCTCTTGAAGGGGTTTCTCTTCTGTGTGAGCGGTGGAGTATTTTTTATGGAACTATTGTGAACACGATAAAAATTATGATAAAAACATTTATAACTTCTTAAAATGACAAGCTTGTCTCAAAAATAGATACTGTTTCTGAAAAACATTTACATTTGAAATGGCTTCTTCAGGACGCCACCCAATTTTTTATTTACTGATATTTATTGACGCTCTCGTGGAACAAACAATTGAGAAAATAATAAAAATTACATTCCCAATAATGCTGTCAGATTTGTTTTTTTTTTTTATTGAACATGAGTAGCTGAAAATTAGAGATGGTGATGAATCAAAAACTATTCATGTATTTTCAATGGTGCTTTATTAAAATATTTAAACTTTAATTTATTACTTTGTGGGTAAAACAAAACTAATTCAGAATAAGACATTTTGCGTTTTTTTATTTTCAATTCACAAATATTCACTTTCTGTTGCACTATTACATTGATTCCTAATTTTAAAAGAGTGCTAAAAAACAAACACCAGGGCTATTAACATATTTTCAAGGTACTGTACACCGGTATTCTGAAACCACATCAGATGTATAGACTACATCCCATCATATTTCCAAATATAAGCACCAGAAAGTACAAACACGCTGCTTAAGAGCACAATGTCACCAGATCAACAGCATTAAGCGCTCTTTCTCAATCCATCAACAACACTACGAGAGCTGCACCCTCGCTTTGCAGCAAAACCTGTAAACTTTTGACCTTCGATGTTCACCAAGATGCTCTTTTAATTCTTAGTCCAAGACTCTTCAAAGGCCATAAACCCTCCATCAAGGAGCAGAGGTTATAATCTAAAATGACATGCATGTCAAAAAAAGCAGCTTACGCCGAGCACTTCAAAATTCCCTTCACACACACACAAACAAACACACACACACGCACCTTGTCCTCCATCCGTCTTCGGCATGCTTCGAGTGCCGGGTTACACAACAAGGATCGTCTTCCTAATGTGATCGCTTGAAAGGCATTTGTCTCTGCGCCACATCTTGCCCTTTTCGGGCCCAACTTGCCCATCCATTTGGTTTAACACACACACGCATGCAGACAGTCTCACACACATCATTGTATTGTGGACAAACATGCCTCAGCACAAACGAAGCTCTGCTGAACCGGGCATGGATCTGTTTGTGTCTGCTTGTGTGTGTGTGCGCCGTCCAGGTTTCAGATGGTGCTACGCAGACAGAGCTTAGAACCATTTCATTTTCAGAGCGGAAAGCCACAGAAAACAGAACAAAGACACAATGATTTAGGATTAAATGTTAAAATATAGCTGATATTTGTCATAATTAACCTACCCAAATTCTGCCAAACCTAGAATGAGGGGAAAATGTAATTTTTTTTCTACATAACATTCCAGCAGCAAGTGTTTTTCCATCATATAGCACCTTGTAAAAAATATGCCTACCGATTAAAATTGCCCACATTTTGTCACAATACAACCCAAAACTTCAATGTTTTTTTTTTTTATTTATTTTATGAGACAAACACAAGTAGCTCAAAAAATTACAAAGAGGAAAGAGAATATGTATGGGGGCTGCAACTAATGATTATTTTCTTTAATAGATTATTTGGTGGATTAATCAAATTTAAAAAATTGGCACATTCTGAAGATTTTTCATTTAACCACTTGAGCCTGTTTTAGGCAAAAGTGAAAAGCTCAAAAGCTCAAGGACTAATCTGTTGATTATTTGTCGGATTAACCAAGTTTGGACAGCAAAATGTGCTTAATAGGAGTCTTTTTTTTTGTACATAATTTCAACTGGATAAAGTTAAAACTATGCAACGTGACAATTTGTAAATATGTTCTACTCAGAACTTAAGTTTGTTTCCACCTTAAAAACAAATCGCATGTATTTTTTGCACAGCTTTGGCTTCATTATTGCTCTGAATATGTTGTTCTTTCAGCAAAAGGCTTTTTTTGTCTGTATTCCCCCATTAATTATGAATTAATTGCTAAATAAGTTGACAATCATTTCAATAATCAATGCATCAAGATTAGTCTGATCAATCATTTCTGCCCTAATATGCACCGACCTCTCAAGGCAATTTGTTGATCTAGATTTTATTTAAGGGTAGCAGAGTACATTTTGCACGATACAAATGCACACCACACTTTGTAGATTTTCCCAAGTAATTGTGAAGTGAAAAAACCTAAATATAAACTGATTTTATTTTTTAAGGCATCTTGTTTCCACTGTTGTTTATCCAGCCACCATTAATTAGCTCCACTAGCAAAATATAAATTTCTGCACTGAAGATTTTGGTCTATCACATAAAATCCTTGCAAAATAGATCCAAGTTTGTGTGCATAACATAACAAAATGTGAACAAGTTCAAAAAAACACATACATTTTCAAATCACAGAAGCAAGAAAGATGGTTTTCTTATAAAGTATCATATTTACATTGCCTAAACGATTACAGCTCATTTCCGTTTTAGTTTTTCGAAAGGCGATTCGAAACTTCATTAATTATTTCTTTGTAAAACGTCTTTTGCCAAACGTAAACATACTGGGAGTTCTCTCATCAAACCAAAACTTTATAACTAACTAGGATATAATTACACATTTAAACACAAATTCTGAGATGTACATAAACACACATTTTCTAAGAGACTGTCCGAATGCAAACTAACTATAGGGGTCATTTGAGGTGCAGCTGGAGTTAAAAACTGGGGGCAGAGGTGGCTCCTTTAGTTGTTACCTGCCATGCGACGGTATTCTTAATTACAGATCGCGCTAAGCCAGACAATAGGTGACAGATTAAGCAAGCTGAGTGATGAAATCCATAAATATTACCACAAAGAAACTGACACACAACCGACATGCAAGAGCCGAGGATTAGAGATCCTGTTTTCTTTGTCCCAACCCTCCACACACAGTTGTTTTATGGGACGCATGTGCCACTGCCACATTAAACTCTGCTTCATAGTACCACTCTCCTCTGCACCCAACTGTCCGTGTAATCATATTTGATATCGTTAGTGCCCATTTACTTTTGGCGTTTCTGCGCACCCACTGCAGTATGTGCTGAAGCGTGCCAATCTGGGGGTCTTTGGCACAGGGGTGTGTGGACGGGAGAGGCACTTTCAGGTCGTAAAAACGCGGCGCAGCATCAGCATCAGCGGCTACTTGAGTCATCCGGTCTGCCGAGTCCTCGCCCTCCGGCACCCGTCAAATCAAGCTCCTTCCGCACACCGATTTAGGAACGTGGAGGTTGGCCTGATTAAATCTGAATGAACAGGGGTTCCTGTTGAATTAAGTCAGGAAACTCTGCACACACCATATATTTCATGCTCGTTTTTTCAGATCCACTGACTCAAGAAGATGAGCAAATAGAAATCTTCTGCAGATGTGCTAAGCAATGTTGATGGGGCATCTTTTTTATATATATAATGATCTGCTTGTAAAATGAAAGAAAAACTCTTTCAGGGTTTCTGCAGGTTTCGCAAACTCAAACTTAAGGCTTTGAAGACCTGCATCAGGACAGAACGTCGTCCAGCCAACCGGCGGTAAATTTACACTTACTCATGATAGACGCTAAAAAGCTAGCTAGTTAGCTAGCACTGCCTCTACAACATAAACTGAAGTTCATCGATTAACTAAAGTCAAAGTAAATATTTTTAAATTAATGCAAGACATTTTAACGCCTTAATATTAGATACATGAATTTAAGACTTTTTAAGGATGTGTGCACAACCTGACTTTGATAACTTGGGGCTGCATGAGTGAATCCAAATTTTTCAAGAGGACAATGATCTTTATTTAGCTATCAGACTCGGATGAGTAGCTTCTTCTCAATCGTATCCAGTCTCTATCTCGACATACTTAGGCTAACATTCGCTGAGTCAGCAACGTCATTAATCAATCGATTGGTATCGGTCGTCATCTTTAACGCACATTTGACACGTCAAAAACGCTGAAAACATACCACTGGACCTGTCCCATGTTTCACTGTAAACTTTCCATCAGCTGGCTAAAACAAGGCGACTATACTTTTCTCTCTCAAGAAAAACAAAATCAACCTCTTTGGAAACATTCTCAGAAACACAGACTTCATGGTGTGGATCCGTCACTACAATTGTTCAAGCTACTAGCCTGATGCAAACCAGACCTTTGCTCTACACTTCGCTTTGTAGCAGGTCGGCCCGGTTGAAATTCTACTGGAGAAATCCACCTCAATGGGAGAAATCCTAGATAGAGCAGTGAAGAGAGATTAGAATAGAGTGGCATTGCGTAGGAAGGCAATGGCCAGGCCAGCAAACTACAAGTCACAGTTCATGATAAGTAGTGAACTGCAAGATGGCTACCTGAGCAGATAGCTTGACTAATCAACTACCTACAACAACTACTAATAATAGATACCTTAATATTGGAGCGTTTTTAAAAGCAGGGTATTAATTCTGATTAACTCTGATCACTACCAACAATCAGACAAATTGACAAAATCTTAAAAGGACAGCATTATGTTTTCTAGACACATTGTCATTTTATAGAATAAAGTAACTATGTTACCTTAAAATGCTATGTGTGTCAAATAGGACCTAAAAGAAATTTTAAGCCATATTTGCTGCTTTTTTTCTTTCTGATTTGAACATTTCTATACCGTAATAATGAAACTATAGTTATTGATATTTGCAAACAAAAGAAACTGACAGTGTGCATGAGATTGTGACCTCTGCAGTTTGCACTGTTTTTGCAATTGTTTCCATGAGAGCATCAATAGATATCGTTAGGATAATTGCCTAAGTTATATTTCAACGTTTTTAGTTAGAAAACAAGAAAAAGCAGGAACAAGATATGGAAACAAATAAAAATATATAGAAAAATACTGATCTTAGACTATAACCAGTGTTCTGACATGCTGAGGATATAGACAACAGGGTGATGTAGCAGTGTAAGGAGATCAATATTATGCATTTATCTCAATTTGGCCAAAATATGTCTTAGGCAATTACGCTATGAGGCCAACCATATGTAATTCTCACATAGAAATGATTGCAAGCAGCACGCTTGCACTACTTGGTCAAACTCCAGTATTGAGGGAACCAACTGGATAAAGACTCTCTGATTCTAAACTCTCTAAAACCACTACCACAGATACCACCATAAATACCAAAAAATGGACATTTTAAGGCCATATTGCCCGTCCCTTAAAGTTAAAACTTTGCCTTTGGCCATGTATTAAAATCAAAGTAAAAACAAATTGTATAATTGACATTATTCAAACTAGAATATGTGTTATTATTTAAGCAGCAGTGGAAATATTTGCTGATTTGAAGCCGTTTGATGCTGTGAGTAAATCCTGGTGAAATGGTGATAATATTATTAATTTTTCTTTCACACCATTGGAATCTCATTCTGGCTTATGCATGGTCATGATGCGTGTTGGGCTGGTTGAGGAGACAGACGGCAGGCCTTGTGAGAGCATGCTACATCAAGATTGGCTCTTTTATCATATGAACATACCTCATCTGATCGGCCGAAGCGTTTTAAAGCTGATATGTGCTGATCAGAAACAGCATGCATTCTGGTGCGTCATGTAGTGAGCTGTTGTCTTGCATTGCTGCTGCTGCTGCCTGAGCTGATGTTGACGTGTGTTGACACTCTGTGCTGTGTAAGCTCTGTGCACCACCATCATAGACACCATTTATATATATATTTATATATTTGTCTGTGCATTGTTTGTTATCGTCAGAGCCTGGGAGATGTGTAAATGGGATTATACTGTTAGATTATGTCGAACGGCTGTATTATTCTGTCTCGGTGTTGTTTCTCGAACAATGGAAGAAACCAGCACAGACAGAAAGAGAAAGGAAAAAAAAAAGAGTCGGCGGTAAATTTGAGAACACCAAAAATAGAAAAAATTACTAAAAACAATCATTTAAGACAGGCAGGGGGGGGGGAATGAGTGAAACGATAAGCATCAGCAGAGAGGTGTTACCTTTCAGGGGACGAGGATTTCTCCGAGTTCACGGACATGAGCGGTGCCTGTTAGCCGCTCTCCGGCCGAGCGACCACAGGAGACGGCGAAATGAAGAGCACAAAGCCGCGTTCCCGTTCCTGTCCTTTACGGGGTTTTCTTTCCTTGTTCTGCTGTCCTCCTCTCTGCCTCTGTCTCTGCTGTGTGTGTCTGAGTGCAGCAGAGGAGAGGGTTACTGCCTCCCCTCCTTCTCCTCCTCCTCTTCGTCGTCGTCCTTCTCTATATCCTCTTGCTTTAAGAAGAAGGAGGAGGAAGAGATGGAGGACGGAACCCGGTTTTGTCTGGGTCTGCCTCCGCTTGTGTGTGCTTAGAGCTGAAAGCAGCAGCAGCAGCAATGTCTGTCAGTCAGTCAGTCAGGCGCCCCTCCTCGTGCTCCAGCCTCCTTCCTCCCTCCCTTTCCTTCCTCCCTTCTCCTCCTTCACCTTGTCTCTCCTCTCCCCCTCACTTTCTCCTGCTTTCACTGATGCTGCCCGTCCTCTCCGCCGCCTTGGCCTCGTCTCTCTCCTCCGCGGTGGTGCTGGTCGGACAGAATGATGACACAGCTTCCCGGCTCTCGGTCCGCAGCATGTCTCTGTCTTGAGGTCTTCCTCGTCTTCCTGTCAGGCTCGGCTCTGTCAGGCCCTGTGCATGCAGCTCTGCACAACAACAGAGCCCAGAGCGAGGCGGAGCGTCCCACTCTCTGCTCGGGCGGAGGGGTGTCCGCTTGTGACAGACAGGAAAACTCATGTTTTTCTTCTTGAGGCTTCAAACTCCTCCCCCGTTTCCATTTTGCTTAGTTTCTTTCTCTCTCTCTCGTCCACTCTCTCTCTTCCGATTGCCTTATTACGACATCCTGTATCTCGGGGCAACGCTGCACAAATCTGCTTCACTGCCCCCCCCATCATGCTTCTCTTGTTCTGGCATCCTCTCTCCTCACTTCCACCAATGCCTGCTTTGCATTTGTGCACATGCATGCGTGTGTGTGTGTGTGTGTGTGTGTCTTCTGTCTGCCTCTGTATTCTCACCATCTCTTGGGGCAGATGGGTCTGCTTCTACATGACTGAACAGCTCGCAGAGAGGTAGCCAGAGGGTGTGCGGTGAAGAGGGAAGGGGTGGAGGGGGGTCCTCCGTCTATCAGTCTGACCTCGATAATGTGTAGAGGTATGCGCACAGCTCGTACATGTATGCATGTGAATGTGCAACTGAAATATGCAAAACGGGGGTGCTGGATGGGATGATACAGATCATGATACAGAATTCAGGAGCGATATGTGGGTTACAGCGAGTCTTTTAAAGACCTTTTTAACGCCACCTTGAATAAAATTTAACAAATTATTAATATGAAGGGTGGTTGGGGGAACTTGCTGTATTACAATGAAGCATAGTAAAAATTGTGAACCCGGCTTTATGCCTTTTATAGAGGTAAAAAAGCTAGCTGGCTAGGTAGCGAGGGTACAACAATGAAGGTGTTAGCATTAGCATGGCACTCAAAGGTTTGCCTGACAGTAAAGTCTTGCCAGAGATAAACCACGTTTTTTAGGTTAGAGACATTTTAAGGCATTAATTTCAGACGCGAATTTAAAACATTTTTGCGATGTGCAGAAAATGATTGTCACTATGCAAAATTAAAATTGTTAAAATAAAGTAGGGCTTGGCAATTATTGTATCGTTTATAATTTATCGTGATACATTTCTTATAAGAAAAAAAATTGTTGATTTATTGTCACGATAAATACCAATTAACCATGTTTTCACACAAAAAAAACTCATAACTGTGCTTATGTTCAGGGTTATTAGTCTTACTATTTTTTCTGTTTGTTCAATGACAGCATTAATATATATATATATATATATATATATATATATATATATATATACACACACACATACCCATAACAATGGGTATGCGTTTCAAGAGCAATATTTGTGTTTGTGGGGTTATTTATGATTGCCATGTCATTTAGCCACAGCCACACAAATATCAAAAGAAGAAGTGATACATAGTTCTTATTGTCACTTTATTGCTATCACAATATTACCACAAATTATTGCAAAAATGATGGCAGTAAACAAGGTCCTGGTAGAAGGAGAAGGCCTACTTTTGGACAGAAGTTAAAGGGTTTCATTGTTACAACTATAACGGTGTTGCATTTTTTTTAGCTTTTACCATCAAAACAAAATCCAGTTACTATGCACTCAAAAACCTTCCAAATCCATACTTTTCTCAAATTCTCGTTATTGTCAGGTCTTTTCTATTTGTACTTTAAAAATGGACTAAAATAGATGGATGGATTCCCAAAGAATATCTGAAAATGTAAACATTTCCACACTTTTCCAGAGCACACAGAGTTTTTCCCCGCCCATAAACTTCTTTTTTTTTTCTGAATAGCGTTTGAAAGAGTCATCAATGCAGAAGTCAGCGAGATCTGGGCGACACGCGAAGGAAGGAAAACAGCAATGCAATGATCCCCTTTCACTTCCACTTCCATACAGTCCCACTTTCCCACATAAAAGGACTACATTAGGCACACATGTCTCTGAGCCAAACTATTGTCCTCATTCTCTGTGGATGTGGGCCAATGGGAGAGGGAGGGCCGGGCGGGGGGTTACAGTCTTGGTCCCTGCGCAGCCATCCAGGCAGCAGGAAAAATATTGAGCTCATTTGAGACGGTGCATTCAGCTTTTTAGTCATCAATTTCATATATGGCTTTTGTTTCTTGGTTGGTGAACTGTAAACACTTTCTTATAAAAGGGGATTTTAGATTCCTTTTAAGTGCATTTTACTGGTACTGCATTAAATATGAATCTAAAGAAATGATAATTTAAAAAAAAACAACCACAAAGGTCATTTTGTAAATTCATAAGTTTTGGACAACAAATTGAAAAAAAAAAAAGATGAGTCCTCCAACACAGATTTCCTATTTAAAGGATGAGTCCAAAAATTCTTACAGCTTTCTCCTAAAACCGCACTAATCTTAATGAATTCAGTCTTGATGTCGTCTCTCCGTTGAGGAACAATCAAAGTCAAACTCCAGCTTCTAGAATATATTTTCATTTTTAAAAAAGCACACAAAAAAAAACTGATCATGCTGAATATCGATTAACAAAGTTCCAATGTGGATTCTTGCTTTCTGTCCAAAAGGAGATAGAATAAAAGAAGGATGAGGAAGAGGGGGAGGGAGGAAGAGAGATGATGACTCTCATGAGCAGATATATTTTGGGAGGTGGCATTGAGGCTGCCGGGAGCTATCTTTAAGCGGCCTAGTTCTCCTTACCGCCCGGTGGATGCTGGGGAGAGAGAGAGAGAGACAGAGAAAATAGGGGTCTACACAGGCGAAAACCCTCCAAAACAACAGATAATGCGTTTCTGGACATCAGGTCCACTCAAAACACACAAAGGCAGCTTTGAAAAGCTGTTGGAGCAGAGCGTGTTCACCCTGCCCGGTTTATGTTCTCTGCAGATGAGCGAGATGTGGTGGCTTTGCCCTTTGTGTCAGCGACCTTGTTGTGGAAGGAAGCGCTCAGAGGAAACAGCGCCCCCAAGTGGAAACAAAAGCAAAGTGGCGTTTGGCGCAAACTCAGTGTTTGGAGCACAAACACTATGTGGGACAGAGCTACGCAATACGTTGCAAATTTATCAATATAGTTTTATATCATTAATTTTTTTTAATTATCGCAGGACTCACTGATATTGCATGTTACGTTTTTCTAATATCCTGCAAATATCGTCTACAAGGATAAAAACTGCGCTATACAGTTGGGAATATTTCAAATTTGGGCATAGAGATGATGCCCAAACCACCGTATGATGCCTTTAACTAAAAATGCAAAAGCTTTTATGCTGTCATGTTTGCTTATTTAAAAACAACAAATTTAATAAAAACAGAAGATGTTCATTTTAAAATTAACATGGGGTGGTTTAGGTACAAACTGAGCTTGTATTTATTTGGACTGAAAAATAAAAATTGCTGAAAGTTTTAGAAAATATTTTCTGCCATTTGTAATTTCTTCCTAAGAAAAAAAAACGGGAGGAAAAAAAAAAAAACCCTCTTGAAAACCAGAAATTGGATTTCAAGAGATTTTATTTTGAGTCATGTTGACCTACCCCATCTACATCCTTTGATTTTTATTTAACCCCTCAAAGAGTGCACCAACATAGTTTGAAGGTGGATGCAGTGTGAGATCTCAGTTTGATTTAATTCAATTTTTTTTTTAAATTAAATGTCAAATGAAATAATGTCAATTTGACCCGCTAATCACTGATCAGGGCAAAATCAAAGGAAATTAGTCCAATTCTAATAATTTACTGATTGAAGCATCTCTAATTGGCATTTTGAAATGCTATGAAATTTGTATTAATTTTAGGATCACAGAAAGCACACTGTATGATTTTAGAAATAACTGGCTGCAATTCATCCACACATACAGATTAACACCTTCTACTTTCTGAGCTTCATTACTCATGAAACACGCAGAGGGGCAATACGTTCGAATCAGATTCTGATTTCTTATTATTGCTTTTATTGTTATTTTTGCAGTCATATTGTAAAGCAGAGCTTTTTCCTTGAGAGATAAAGAGGGACAAATGCTGTTTGGTAAAGTTCAGGCAATTGTCCAATCATCTAAATTTCCCTTAAAGTGATGGTGACACCTCTACATCCCAGTGTGTGTGTGTGTGTGTGTGTGTGTGTGTGTGTGTGACAGAGCTCTTTCACTAAGTGGTGTATGTTTAATGGATGAATGAGTGACCTGTGACCTCTCTCTCCTTTCTCCACGGCCTCAGCTGTGCCGCCCGGCTGATACGTTTAAATGGATCACATCAGGTAACACCTTCCACCAGCCTCACCACACAGATCCACACATTCAACTTTCTCAGACACTTAAAATCCCCACAGGAATGTCCACTGCTTAGTTTTTCCATATGAAATCTACGAATATAAAGGAAAGCAGACAATCAGATCGACATATGCATGGACTGGCGACTCATTGAGTGCTAGAAAAATTGCTTAGTATGCAGTATGAAATGAAATAACTTGACAAAGCATCTTAAAGGATTTTGCGTTCTGTTGTCAAAAGTCAAACAGAAACTTGTTAGTTGAATTAGTTGATCGCCTGATGCAACCAGAACCTGAACAGAACTGATGCTAAATGCATCTGCAACTATAAAGAAACATGTTTTATAAATAATTGTTCAACTGAATTCAATGTACATATAATTATATTGTTATATTTTTTATAATAATAATAATAAGATGCCTTCAAGTAACTAATGCTCGAGTATTTTCCTTGAGTTTGAGATTTTAGTATCCAAGCAGCTCTTCTTTGATAACAGCACATCAAGACTCAAATTATGAAGACTCAGCTACTTTCTATGTAAATGTTATTTTATGATTTTACATCCCAACCCAGAAAACCTATAAAACCTAAAACAAATAAAAATAAAATAAAAAATCTGAAAACAATTTTTATATTTCCCACTTGTAGTAGAATTAAAATATTGTATATTTATGGTAAGTGATAGAATCAGTCATTAAAAAAACAATTACTGATTTTAATTAGCAAACAAGGTGACGACTAAAATATACTTTTTTTCAGTCGAAATTACCAGGAGAGAAAGAATCCTTTCATCAAAGTCTAAAAGATGGGACATGTCTGCCCCCTAATGGACGGACTGGGGAATTGCACTCTTGAGAGTGAACCTGCACACAACGCACTTCTCACTCAATACGAGTCCTCAGTAATGGACTACAGGGCAGCTGGGGAAGGTGAACAGCAGCACTTTGGGGAGTGTGTGTGTGTGAGGTGGGGGGTTAGATTAGGATAAACACAAGATGTTTTCCACTTACTTTGTTTGCAAGCATGGATGAAGGGCAGGCAGAGACCAGGGGGAGGCTGGGTGAGGAGCACAACAATAAGGACCCTGTGCTCCAGAGCTGCGAAAACAACCCTGCAGCCGTAAAAGGGGGCAGGCCGGAGGTCACCACCTTGCATTATGTCAGCGCAGTGAATGCCATCATTTATCTAGCAGAACTGCTGATTTACTGTCGCAGATAAGACCCAAGGACGGGGTTTAGCACATAAATATGCTTTGATCTAATACTGGCGTAGCACCTTGCTCTACACTTCGTTTTGTCTGGGTCTGGATGAAAGTTAAAATTTTATCGCCAACGTTTGGCCATGATGAAATATAGCGGTTCTACATTTTTTGTGCTGTAAACAACCATCTTCCCCTGTAGAAAGAGAGAAGTGCCAAGCCGAACAAGATGACCGATAATGTTCAATATTTGAAACTGAAAGGCTTCTTTCACTTCCTCGTCTGCCATTGCTAAAACAGCCAGACTACAATTCTAAAACAGAAGAATCGACGTCGTCGTTCACAACTTGTCGTTCTGTTCATTGATTGGCTGAAATTCTTCCGGAGAAATCAACTTCAATGGGAGAAAGTCAAGACTGAGCAGTGTGGAGAGATTAGAATCGAGTGGAATTGCGTGCTAATAACATATTAATCAGGTCTGTGTATGTGAGGCGCCACGCAACACCCCATTGTTTTCTTAGGGGTATCAGTGCAAAGGATGAATGGAGCACACTGGAGTTTGTGCTTGTAAGGACACAAAAAGTCAAAAAGCTAAATGGGTGTAGATAGTTTTGAGAGGCTCTGTAGTTTTATCTGAAACACATCTAAAGATAAGGCCCGCATAAATGTAAAAACCAGCGGATTTGACATGAATAAATGACGCCAGGCTGTTCAGAGGAGTCATTGGATGTTTACGGCAGCAGCAGCTTTGATGGAAAGAAGCTGATCCCGAGTACACACACTTGATGAATTACCGAGCTGAAGAGACACTGAGACAAACAAAAAATTGTGGTTAGACTGCAAACATGGGCACCGACTGCCACCGACTCGTGCGAGTGTGTATTGATTCTGCTTTGCTGTCCCAGAGTCTGCGTACATCATATCATCTGTAATTACTGGTGAGCCAAAAGGGAAAAAATGTTTGACTGTGCTGCTCTGCGGAACCACCGAACCACAACGCTGACATGAGAGGCATCTTGATTCCTCATCAGATGTTTTCTGCAGATTATTTTCCACTTGAGCTTATTACTGTTATTATATCTTATAAAACATGGCGGATAAATTTAAATCAGCAGCAACAGGCGACAGCTGACAGATGAAGTTCAAACAGCCACGTGAAGATCCAGATTATTTTCGATCCTTTATTTGTAACCACAAGCCTTCTGTCGCAAGTTGGAAGGGGAGTGAACCTTTTCACTTTTTCACAATGCAGCTGCTCGGGCCACATCGAAGCTGCCCTAAGGTCGGCGAGACCAAATGAAAGCGATCAGGAAGATTGGTGAGCTCTATAAACAATAACTAGCAGCATTTTTATCACTTTATCAGAAAGGCATCGTTCCGAGCGGCCAGTGTGCTGCAACAACAACTAGTATGGAAAAATATATATAAATACAAAATATTTCAGAAAAGAAATGATCACAGTAAGAAATAAATTTCATTACTAATCTGCTTAGTTTACAGAAAATCTTTTTACAGCTCAATGAAACCATCATTATTCTGGAAGGTGATGCATTTCAAAACAATCATCTATTGTACTAAAGCAAATAAACACTGAAAATCAATGTTTTTATTTTATTTGCTTTACAACATGCATCCATTTTCTTTACATCCTTGTTGCTGGTGCCTATCTCCAGCTATCGTTCCAGTTGAGAGGCAGGGGTCACCCTGGATGGGTCACCAGTCTGTTGCAGGGCAACACAGAGACAAACAACCATGCACACACTCACACCTAGGGGCAATTTGGAGAGGCCAATTAACCTGATAGTCATGTTTTTGGACTGTGGGAGGAAACTGGAGTACCTGGAGAAAACCCATGCATGCACAGGGAGAACATGTAAACTCCATGCAGAAAAACCAGGGTCAGGAATTGAACCCAGAACCTTCTTGGTGCAAGGCAACAGCTCTACCAACTGCACCACTGTGCAGCCCCTGCTTTACAACAATATACTGCAAAGTTGTGTAGACAGATTTGTTTTTATCCTTCAGTAGAGTCATGAGCTTTTCATTACAGTCATGGTTCAAATAAATTGTTTAGGATAACCAGTCCACATAAACAGCCGGAGCTGCAATGGTAGGTTTTAGATCAAATCATATCCGTGTGTTAGAATGGCCTAGTTAAAGTCCAGACCTCAGCCTAAATGAGAAACTGTGGCAAGACTTGAAAATGAATGTTCACAAATGACAGCCATCCAATCTGACTAAAATAAAGCTTTAAAAAAAAAAGGCCAAAAAATGATCTAATCTCCAGACTTACACAATTTAAGTTAGCACCATATTGTTTCACGCTTTTTGAATTCAGTCAATTTAAAAAGAACGAGGAACTGGATTGTTTGGATTAATTTCCAGACTCATCTGTGGAAAGAAAAGACGAGAAAAGTCTGAGGAACCTAATAACTATGACATTAGATACACTATAGATTTCTAGGTCGAATGTAAAAGCTACAAAACCATCTTCAGTATATGATGTCTGTGAACACATTTGCTAAAATTAACAGGATAAAGTGCATGTGACTGTTGCCATTTGCCCAGATTGCAGACACAAGAAGAAAATGCAATCCCAGGTTCATCAAACGAACAGTAAGGATGGTAGAAAAAGAGCAAAACGACTCAAATCTGTCGAGCTGAACTCCAACATAAAGGTACGTCCCTTTCTGACGGCATCGTCCTTCATATTTGAGTCCATGAACATCCAGGGTCACTTGAATATTGACAGAAAAACCAGGCTGTCAAATCTCGACAATCCTCAAGCTTTCAATGTTTACAGAAGCAAAAATTAAGAAAATAACAATTACTGTTGAATGGCTGCGAAAACTGTAGTCAAGATCTGATTCCCAGTTGTTATAAGTATATTAAATATTGTTTTAAACATAGAGGTTGTTATTCCAAATAGTTGAGTTTTATATTTAATATTTAAAGCTACCTGCAAATGTATCCTTTTGTCTGTAAATTATCAAAAAAATAAATAAAATTACGTCAAGGAGTTCTGACCTCAGGTTTAGCCAGAAGGTGGCAGTAGAGAGCAGCTATGTGGCTTTTCATCCTGTGATGAGCTCCTGTCTTCACAGAATTACATGCCCCAGTAATGACTCTCCATGACAACCCACTGGCACTGCCCCCACAGGACTGGACCCCATGTCATGAGCGTAACACGCGAGGGGCAAATCCGTACTTCCTGTAAATCCTGTCTGGATCACAAACCGAGAGAACTTGAGGGTCTCTTCTTCTCAGTCGCCCTCGCTCGGTCTGATCGACACGCTGATCTTTGAGCCTGAGTGAAAAGCAGCATGACAAATCCTGAACCAGCTCGAATCAAATCAACAATTCGTCTCTAAAAGCACGTGAGCGAATGAGATTGATTTCGTATAAGCACAGATTATCAGCGCTGCCTACTTCTGTATTCAATTAGTCGGTGAGGGAGTAATAATATAAGCATTGTGGCCATCAGGGGAAAAAAATCCTTCCCACTCAGACACGCAGGAAACGACTAATATCTCCACACAATTCAGTCTGCAACAATGAATCATCTGAGAGTAGCAGACCCTCTCTCTCTCTCTCTCTGACAGGATGAGAGTGGGCTCATTCATTTCTGCTGGATTTGAATTTGACATGTATGTGAAAGCAAAGACTTTAGGAGAACTTACCAAAAATTGGTTTATTTCTGTTTTTTAGTCTTTTTTTTTTTTTTTACTTAGAAACAAGAACACAAAAATCATCCACCATTTTTGCAAACAACTTTTCGCCAGCAGGCTCACCTCGCCCACAAATATGTTAGGTTTCCAGATTGTGCCGATTCCAAAAGTGGCCGAAAATTGATCATGCATCTCTAAGACATGCGTCCTCTGCCAAGTTTTTAGATAATTAATCATGCGTGCACAGCTAGATTTATGGTGTCTGATTAATTCTGCTCCTCTGACGGTGTAAAGCACAGTTCAGCAGCCTGACGTAAAATGAATTTCACCCTGCGCTGCCTGCATGACAGAAAGTGGGTGTGGAGGGCTTTGTTGTGGCCAAGACAATTATGAAAGCACGATGATCTTTGTCCCCTTCGTGAGTGGATGCCTATCCTTCAGGTCTGACTGGTAGTGACAGGAGGCTTTGACTCATCAAAAGTTATTCTAGTTACAGTGTGAAAATATTCATCCCTCTTGAACCTTTACAAATTACCAAAAACAGTCAATCGGCTTGCGATGAATTGTCGTTTAACTGTTTATTAGATTAAAATTAGTTCCAGTCGCTTGATAACGTCCGCTAAGACCCTCTTTCAGTGTTGCAGTGTGGCCGCCATCCAGCAGATGGCGCCACGGGACATCTGTAAGAGGAGCCGGTCACAATTAAAGATGGCAGAGCTATCCCAGAAACGTGTTTTGAAATATAAGCACTTGACAAACTCCACAAGTTATCACCTTAAATAGCCGAGCTTTATGACGGAGCAGCATCAACTTCTCAACCAAAAATGACTGATTTGCTATGAAGGCGAGGAATGTGATGAAGACAGAAAAGCAGAGAAATGTGATGATATAAAAAGACATAATGTCAATAAGTATCGATTGATTTTGACCTCCTTCTAAGTTTAATAATGTCAGAAGGCTTTGTTTGTAAAGATGTGCTTCAACACATCTTTACATTTAAATTTAGGTCAAATTTAGCCCATCATATTGAACTAAAGCTCAGACCTAATTAATTCTCCCTACCACTTTTCCCTGTCAATATTTCTTCTTTCCTTTCCCCATTTCTCTCTCATCCTGCTTCTACATGCTTGGCTCAAAGCATTCGGCCTCCACTACACCCAGTATTTGATGGGAGAAGCACTACTGGCTTGAGGCACACAAATCTGCTCACCAAAGGTCAAACCACTGAGATCTTCTTCAACTCATCCAGAACACAACACACATAAGCCAGAGACCCTACGTGGAGACGGCAATTTCATTAAACACCGAAATTCAAAGACCTGGCTTAATAACCAATCAGTATTGGCTGACGCCACATCAGTGTACAACGCTAAATAATTTCCCTTTAACAACCGAAGAGGATCGTTTCTTTCACCTCAACTGAATCTTAAATGACTTCAATGATTTTGAAAGTTCAGACCATTAGTTTGCATAAACAATCAAATATTTGTGTTTTTAACAACCCGATCAGGTCCAGACTTAATGCCAATACTTTATACAGCCGCCCTATGACATTTAATAAGGTTGGAGGAATTTCATACCATTCCTCTTTGCACAATTTCACTCGGTTGAGTCCTAGGTCCTCTCTTTTATTCAGCTCAGCACATCATTTTTTTTGTAGGATTTAGTTCTGGAGATCATAGTTGGTTCAAAACAAGGTTGGTTTCTATCTGGTGAAGAATCTCTTTGCTAAGTTGGCCCTATGTTTGGATCACTGTTTTAGGGAAAGACCCAGTGGTAACACATTTTCCGTTTTCAGACAGAAAACACCAGATTTCCCATTAAAAGTTGCTGATAATTCAGTAATCTCAGGGAAGCCATAACTCTAACAACGTTCAATGACCTTTGGAAAAGAAACAGGCCCACAGCATCACAGATCCACTACCATACTTAATAGTGGGCACGTTGTGCTTTTATACATATTCATCAATTGCTCTACATATGAACAGAGGTGCACCAATTGCAGTTTGCTGGCCAGTTGTGATAGTTGGACAGAGAAGGCCTTTTTCCAGGTTGTTATTGAGAATGTATGGCCTCAATATTTCACATTTTGAAAAATTTAGCCTTTATATGACATCATATTAGATCATTATATTACACCCTAAAAAGCCACATTACTAACTAAAAGTTCATAAACACCCTGGTCAACTTCAAAAAAACAAACACTGAAGTATTAAGAAAAACTAAACTTTAATCTAAAAAACAAAGCAGCTAATATTATTATTGTAATGCTATTTGCACATCTTTCACAGAGGAAACAATTAGTGGGTGGGAGCTGAGCATGGGAACGCTGGTCAGACAGGGAGGTTTATGTAAAAATGTGAAATTACATTCAAACTGTGCTGCTGATGAAAGACTGATACGGCGCCTACGAAGCACAAGAACTGACCCAATGAAATGACTAAATTGTTGGTCGTTTGCAAAATCTTCTACACAACTGAACTTGGCATGTTCTGTCTGCCTAAACTTTCATTTTCAGTTTGTCACAGATAATATTTTGGTTTGATTTCAATACATGAAGTCTTTGTCACAGATACTGGTTTCAGCCTCCGCATGATTCCAGCTGCCCGCTCTCCTCCACATTCAATAGCTACGAAAAAAAAAAAGTCTGTGCACAAACAATCTGCGAGGTTCACAAAGCGCTGTGTGGGAACATACGTCATTTTGGGTTCAGCTTGTTTCATGCAGAATGGCACACAGAGCTAGGAAAGGATCTGCAAGCTGACAGATATATATCCTGACAAGAATATTAGCATTTTGACGCACCACTGCTGTCAGGAAAAGTTACGAGTAACAAATGCCAACATACTGAGGTAGCTTTATTTGTTCCGCTCCTAAAACAACAGCTGGAGACAGGAACCGACTCACCCCAGAGGACAAACCAAAAAGATCAAGAGGAAGTAAAAGGCCACAGCTCCATAGAGTTTGACTTGTTGCCAATGCATCGATGCCAGCTCTAATTAGCCTTTCTTGCAGACTTTGGCTTCATTTGCAGTGGCTGCAATCGTCGTGGAAAAGGACACAATCTGGAATTTCTCCAGCTGCTTTATTATAGGAGTCATCATGGCGACAAGCTCAATAATGGGGTGCAATCATCTATTATTTGTGGTAAGAAATCCAATCCAATAAAAGGTGCACTTAAAATGAAAGGCAACTTATGTCACAAAATTTGCCACGTAAAGTGGAAATAAATATTACATCAGCTTGTTTAGACCAAAAAAAAACATTAATGTTGCTAAATATAAATCATCTGCAATTTCAAGAGTCAAAATGTGATGTAAAATTGACATTTTTAGTTGTACATGCTGCTATAATGTTTTTCCCTCATCAAAAGCATACCTGGAGTGTTGCTTTGATTCTTTCAATCATGTTTGAGAAATCCTTTAATCGTCCATGGCAACCTTTCAAAACGCCTGGATGGGCCAAGCCCCGCCTTTGAGGACAAAAGCTCCTCCTCGGAGTTGCCGTTTCTAAGCTTCCAAACTTTCGCACCGACTCCCCCACTCAGTTAATTGATGCTAACCAGCATCAATTAGCAAACACCCGGTCTGAGGAGCTCATAATACGAGCTGCTTCTCAGTGCAACGCTGGTAAAAACGTCGTTAAATGGTTAATTGAGGAGCAATGTTGTGATGACTTCTTGAAGGCAGAGTGTCAGAAAGAGCAGGAATTTCTTAAAGAGACAGAAGCCCAATTCCACAAGGTGTTAAATTTCATTGTCCTCGCAAACAATATGCTGCTCTGGGTGACACCAACTAATGAATGCTACAGCAGTGATTTTTCACACTGGGCAGTTCATGCAGCTGTGGTTGGCTGAGATTGAAACATCAAGATTTTTGATGTTCAATTTGCTTCGCCCATGTTCTCTTTGTTGGGTTGTCCAATGCGCAGGCCGTGGCCACCACAAAAATTTAAGCAGCAGCCATTTAGGATTCATTCTGTAGCCCTAGTGGAACCATTGCAGCCTGAGTTTCTGGACTTGCTCTTTGAGAATCAGTGGCTACTTGCCTTGTTCTCAGATTGCGCAGTTTGTAATTCGGTGATGCAGAAAGCCTCAAAGAATCTGAAGCTTGTTCAAGTGTTGCTTTAAAATGATCCAGGATCACCGGGTAGCACATATAAAAAGTGTAAGAGAGGCATACCCATGTCCTTGGAGAGACATAATTTCTTCCAAATGCAGCATTGGAGGGATCCCAACCCTCAAGCCAATTCAGCAGTGGAAGTTTCTACTTCCATCCAGATTACCAGTGGCCTTTGAACCTTTAGTTCTGAACACGTTATCCTTTGCAAATAAAAAAAGTGCTTGTTGTCTTGATCTCCGACTTTTCCTTTTCCTTCCAAATTCTGATTAATTTTTTTTCTCCCTCTACTTGAGCAGAGGAAAGTCGCACCCTTGATTACCGAGGCATCCTTTATAGTGGCAGAATGTTCAGTTTTAAATAAAGATTTTTTTGTCATATCTTGTGATTTTTATTGTGTGTGTGCTCCAAAGTAAAACAGCTGACAAAACCTCCTCCTGATTTCAAATCTTTTGCCACAGGGGTTGTAAAAGTGTGAGGGTTTGTGATCCAGAGACCTCTCTCGCTGATACAACACATCTTTTGTCAAAATGCTTCCATTAGCCTCTTAAATATTTCATCTTAGATCCAGTAAACTTCTGATAGCGGCACGTATGTGGACAAAAATGTCTCCAAGAACATCCAGTTCTGCATGGCCCGGCCAAAGAGGCACAATGGATAAAACAATAACGGATTGAACTGAATCACAGAAAGCTTTAATACTTGCCAACAGAAGCTAACGTTTGGAAAGTCCAGAGGCAAAGCATTCCCTTCAAGGAAAGAGGGTAGGGTTTGGACTACAGAATGATGCTGCTATGCCTTTCCTTAACTTACCCAATTGTTCTTTGGAAAATAAACTCAGACTGACTAATATGAACCTGTAAGCAGTCACCACTATACTCTAGCTATGACGGTAGAAATGATAGGCATCTCTTGAAGATGAAAGAGTAGTTCAAATTTACTTTGACGTGCAATGCATGTTATGCATCAAGACACACAGCGGGGAAAAAATCTCAGCGCTACCGCAGAACACAACATCTAATTTTCCCTAAACGACTGGGATACAGCCAATCAGCGACTAGTAAAATGAATGGTGCTCCCGGGTTGCATCCTATGGAAACATCAACCAATTGTGTGTCAAGTAGTATTGTGCCTAGATATTTCAATTTATAAAATTATCTTTCAAATATATTAGAATATGTGAATAGGCAGCCTTCTATGAATAATGTGGAACCAAAAAAAAAAAATCTAATTCTGAAACATGAATAGGTGGAGGTTCGCTGTATTTCTGCCTCTGAACAGGTGAGTTCAAACAGAACAAGCCTTGTCTTTTTTTTTTTTAAATGGGAAAACATCAAAGTCTAGTAGATAAAAGTAGCACAATTGAAACAGTAATATGGCTGTGTACATAATGCTCTACAGCTCTTGGTTTTGATAGCGGTGAGAATGTGAGCACAAGATTACGTAATGGTTTCTGAGCCGGACCCATGGAGCTATTGATCAGGTTCATAAAAGAGGTGAACAAAGCCCAACAATGGCAAAAGTCAGCTCTCAAAGACGGAGGAACGGAGTTAAGAGTACATCCAGGTCACGAGAGCCTCTTCAAAGCTTCCTTTTATTTCTGCAACTTTCAGTTCTTGCACAAAGAAGTGAAGTCAAACCTCAAAACTAAACAAACTTTGTTACGAGGCACTCTAGCATATCCATACGACCCCTACGTCAGTGAAGAGCAGGGGCCGGGATGAAAATATGTGTCCGTGTGCACGTTAGGTGTGGTAGAGTTCAGGGAATTGTGGTCAGGTGGTGGATGAATACTTTCAAGAGAAGATTTTAAATTAATATGCATGCAAGAATCTTTAAAAGAATGCATGTCAAGGTGGCTTTTTGTACATAAACACGCACAACTTCAATCGTATGCAACTCCAAACCTAAAGTTTATGAAATGAAAACCTAGTTTTATTTATAACCCCTATTACATTTTATTGTTTCTGTTTAACTCGCCTTCATTACTGACACACAAACTCTTGCATTAGTGCAGCTTCACAAGCTAATCAACAACTGGTTAACTGCATTAACCAATCAAGATGAATAATTTACTTTGTACATTTTTTAATGAATGCATCTCTTTGAGTTTCTTAGATGATAACTTTGTGTGCAAAAAAGCCTCAGGCTGGTGTCTACAGCAGTACAGGTTGTGTGTGCTGCCTCCAGTCGTCGACAATTTCAAAACAATAATGAGGGGGCAGGAAAAAAAAAAGTCTGCTTTACTGTCAAATGAGACCGATTATAAATGTATTTTTCTTCTTTAAAGCACTCAAAGACAAAGCAGCCATCACCGTGAAGCTGCTAATTTCTGCACTGTGAAGTTCGGCTCATTGTGTGTCTGTCAAAGTGTTTATGAAAATGTTTAGACGCATGTTTGACTGATTTAAAACCAAGTCGGTGTACGCTGATCTGCAGCTTACCTAACAACTTCACTTCATGCCCGCATGATTACATGGCAAGTAAAAGATATTGAGAAACGGATTTATTTTTTCCTTTGGTTTGCACTCGTGACTGAACCGAGGTTAAGTTTCTGTTTATTTTCTGTTGACTTTGATTATATTTGATATTCTATTTATTTTTGGCTTCTTCTATAGCACTTCAGTTGCCCAACATTAATAAGCCACATGCCAATTACGGGATTATACCACCATCATCACGATACTAGATAATTTACATATATTATTATTCACACTTTGACGTGCGGAATCTACATTTTATGCTGTTGTACGCAAGAAGCAATATTGTAAAAAATAAAACAAATACATACAATTAAGTAGAATTGCTGTTTTGGAGCCAAAGTAAGCCCCGACAAAAAAAAAGGTTTTACAGAGTAAATAGAAATAAAAATAGGTCATTCATTGTAACCCTAATTGGTTTATAACAACCTAAAGGTCACTTGAAGACCTGCTGACTCAGAACTACAACAGGACCTCAACCTGTGCAGCTTAACCCAACTCAAACATTTAAATTTGTTTAAAGGGCTGGATTATTATTATCATTCCTGTTATTTATTTTACATGTCTAACGTCTCCTGCGTGTACTCCATGGTTTCAGTTCATTTCTGTTGGTAGCATCGTTATCTTGGCTGTTTGTTTAAACAGGTGAAAGGAAGAAGCCCGTGTCTCAGTGATTTTTTTTTTTTTGAAGCTAGAAAAGGGAACAATAAATAATGAGCCTAAACAGGTCCATAAAAATGACACCAAAGAGCCAAAACGTGACCGCCGTCGCACCTGGAAACAAAATTACATGGTGTGATTGACTTCGTTTTACCTCTCTGGCGGCGTTTCCATATTTTTAACTGCTTCTACACACACGCACATTGGGGGGTGGGGGGTGTGGGGGGCTGCCCGCGTCTCAATGCCTCCGTGTGTGAGGAATTCCAGCAAATTCCTGCGGCCCCCTGGGGTGGTCGCTCCGATGGTATCACCTAATTGATGCCTGCTTGCTTCTGCTGCCGGTGACGTCGCTCCAATAGCGTCGTGCCATGAAGGAAGCCCCCCTACTCATCTGCACTCCGATTCGCATGCACTTTACAGAGCCACTGCAGCGAAATCACGCTGAAATACTACTGCAATCAAGAGTCACAACCCGGGAAACAATGGTCCGCGCAGCCGAGTAAAGTTACATGACATCCCACCCCCTAAAAAATGATAATGAAAAAATAATAACACACGGTATATTGGGAGGGCGGTTGGGGTAGGGGTGGGGGGTGGGGGGGTAGAGGCGCTGCCTACGCTTTAGGACGGAAAAAGCGTCACACAAAAAAAACCTCTAAGAAATTAAACCAAGATGCCAGTGGAGATGGTGAAAACACTCTACAGAATCAGCTGGCAACTTCAGATACTCCACTGAAGCCTGCTCGGATGGAAGAACACGCCTTGTACCATGTGTCTAATATGCAGCCGCAGCGTCACAGCCACACACACACACACACACACACACACACGAGAAAGAACAAACTAAAGTCCTGCAACGCAAACAAACACGTCCCGTCCACTGGGCAGAACAATCCCCAACCACCACCGCCTCCGCCCCGCTTACCTCCGATGGTGACCCGCTTTATCCTTCTTCCCCTTCGGCCGCCTCTTCCTAGCCTGAATGGCCATCACTGCTGGTTCAAGTTTAGCGACGTTGAAGAAGTCCCATGAAGACAGAGGAGACACAGAGAGAGAGAGAGAGAGAGAGACAACACAACATCCTCATCACCATCATTAGGGCTTAAAGCTGGCTGCCACGGGTCATGCAGCGTCGTTTGTGACTGACGCTTTCTTACGCCTTGTTTACGTCCACCAGCCTGAGAGTTAAACACAGACAGGAGCCGGTTAGCAGAACCGGGTTGAAGAGACACGCACCTTTCTTGGAGCTCATGTTTTCTCCTCTTCCCCGGCAGCAGGAGCGGGTCGTACGGCGGCGCCAGCCGGGTCCTCTCCCTCTGTACCCGCTCACACTAACCTCATCTGTGTTTGGATGACAAGCGCGCCCCCTGTCGATCCAAGCGGGAATCGATAGGGATGGTGGAGGATGTGATTCAGATTTTGAGATTAAATAGAGGGAGGGTGCGTATTTAGGGTTTCCTCCTGAACAGCTGCTAACTGCTACGGCAGTTATCCAATGGGCCACCATGTTTTTGAGACAAAATATGTTTAAAGTTGACAGGAAATTTGAAATTATCACTAGGTAATTATGTGATATTGGAAGACATTACCAATAATTAAACACCAACTGTAGATTGTAGATCGGGGCTAAGTTGTATTTGTATGAGTCTGATGATATTTCATAAGGCATTTAGCAAGGTATCACCTAAAAGTTAACATCTAAACTGCAACAAAACACAAGGAGGGAGGGAAAAAACACAGTTGACACATAACATTTCAGCATAAATGTTGTTGCAGAGCAGCAATAAAAGAAAGCATGACTAATGTCCAGAAAGCTTTTGCACATATTTAACGTGATAAAGGTACATATTGATTTAAATACAGTCGTTCATATGGGCAAGCAACTGGAGACAGTAGAAAGGAAAGAACCTCGAGCAGAAACTTACAGAGGCTTCTACCCAAGAATTCAGGAAAGACATGGCAGTAAACAAATGGAAAGTTATTATATTTATCATGACTTAAAGAAAATATGCTCTTCACAATCTGTTGTCCAGCAGTCTAGACTTGTAGCAGAGCAAAGAGTCAGACATAACTGATTCTCACCAATAAAAACAGGATGGCTTAGTTAATGGCCTTAAAAGTAGACATGGTGTCTGCGTCCTTTATTGAAACTGAGAGCTGGTTTTACAAGAAGAGAGCTGACAGCTCCACCTCCCATTCCACTCCTACACACTAACAACGTCCCGTAAAGTAACAAAAGCTTATTTTTCTGAACATATCTACACAGATATGTTTGGATCAACTAAATATTAGACACAGCCAGGTGACTAACTGAGATGGAAGAGCATCTCAGTTATACTCAAGAAGTTTTGTTTTCTTTTAAACAATATTATACTGATATAAATATGTTTTACTTTTAACAACGAATGTTGAGAAATCTATCATCTACACTTTATAATGCAGGATTTTATTTTTTCAGAATATAAAATCACCTATATAAAACACCTGTATGGTTGCTCCTATAACATAGAAATTAATACACAAAAGGCACCGCTGGGATTTGAACCCAGGATCTCCTGTTTACTAGACAGGCGCTTTAACCAACTAAGCCACGGCACCACTAATTCAATGTCCCTACATCTACTTTTTAATACTGAGTGATGCATGACTATTAATTTTAATGAAATAATGGTAAACTACTTACAAAAGTATCATCATTATTATTTTCTTTTTTGTGAAAGGCTTTTTTAGATTATAGATATTATGTGTATCAAGACACTAATGCAGTCTGAGAAAGTGTGTTTGTTATAAAATTCTTTTGGAAGGGATTTCTGTTTTCCTTTCCGTGTTGTATTTTCTGCTCATGGAAAAATTGTTGTGGAGTGTGATGCAACACAAAGCGCTCAAATAACTGCATATACATATAAAGCCATCATAAAAAGTGTTTTCTGAGATTTTCAATTTTTAAAAATTGGAATGTTGGTGGTTTTAATTAATTTTAGTTCCTTATTTGTTTTTTTCATTCACAAATTATTATAAGCTTCTAAAGATACCACATTCTTTATGGGAAGAATAATAACATGTCCAATTTTGTAATTTTATTTTTAATAAGACGAGGTCAAACCCTGTAAATGCAAAATGTGAAATCACATCTGTAGTCAACCGATTTACGTTGTTATTTTTTTATTGGTTTTATTATTATTATTTATTAAGTGTTGGCCTTAAATATAAAACATACCAATAACAACTTAATCACTTATTGGTTATTGTTTTGATACATTCGGCTAGGTTGTTGAAGCAATGGCTGCTTTCCTACCAATCTGTATGAAACCAAAGGAGCGGGGACTTCTGTGCAGCTACTTTGGTATGGCTCCCTCTAGAGGCCAAATTCAGGAAACGTGGACAACTTCATTAAGTAGTTCAAAAGAAAAAACGAGCCACTTTTAAAATAAATACACCACATAGATGCAGCCATTTGTATAAGAGTCCCAACTAAACATTGAATGTATGTACTGTACAAAACATATTTTTCAATAGGTTGTCGGGCTTGTATTGAATTTTTTTCTTGGTTACATATAATATCTCGTGGTTGAGGGAGTAAATGACAGCATGCTAAAGAATTTTCACACAGCAGTCTTGCCCCTAACTGTCTCGGTCATAACACATTTGTGTAACATTAATTAAAACATTAATTTCACTGTAACTAGCAAAAATAAAAGCCTGAAATTAATCACTTTTTGTGTGATAAATATTTTTTTTATCGGAGTTTTTTTTTTCTTTATCAAATTGGTAAAATAAATACATTTTCAATTATATTCTAATGAGGTTTTTTTTCAACTGTTTCTATTGTGTTGTCAGTTTTGTTAAAAGTTAATAAAGCTGCATTTTGAAGTCATTAAATGCGTCACTTCCACATTGTCAGCTCCTCCAGCCAATCCCCGACGTGGGCGGGCTTTGGGCTTAGATGTGTTTCCGGGGTCTTTCACACATGCACATGTGATAGACGCAGTTTTTCTTTACCACTTTCCGTCCTCTGTTGAACATCAACACAAACAGGTAAACAGGTGTATGTCAGTCATCCCCGCGTTGCTCGCTTTTATTTACTCGTTGTTCCAATTTACGTTCGGCTCTCCAATTGATGACCTTCCTCAGCATTAGCACCATTTGGCTTTAGCTGCTTAGTTTTAAAATGATTGTGATGGTGGGGTTTCTTTTCGTTGTCAGCGTCAAGCTGGGCTCCTAAGACGTATCTGGGACTGACTGTTCGGTGGAAGATAAGAAGAGTTTTCCAGATTCACAAACATTCCCTGCTCCACCTTTGCAAACAGTATGTTTTAAGATTAATCTCTCTCTGTTTACCCTGTCATCCTCTATGCATCCTGGGAACGTCAGGTCACAGTTATTTTAGTTATCGCCTATTTTGAGGCCTATAAAAAAAATCACTCTCTGTAGATTTTTAATTTAAACATTTTTAAAACAATACTAGAAATACATTAAAAATACAACAAAAAAGTGTATAATTCGAATCATCTGTTAAATAAGAACATAAACATTTAACATTTGAATGCAATAACATGGCATTCCTGTAGCGTATGCCTGGTCATTTGTCGCAAAGGATGCATTTGCATGGGTGGCACATGAAAATCATATTTACAGACAGTATGTGTGTGTAATTAAATAGAAAATGTATATAATTTTTGTATCGTTTTGGCTTAATTACTTTTCTGAGTATGCTTCTCTTTTTTTTTTTTTTTTTTTGGTCCAGTTAATGATTAATTGATAACTAAAGTAGCTGATGATTAGTTCAATAATCGATTCATCACGATTAATCATTTCAGGACACGCATTGCACTTGAAATATAATAATTAAGCGACCAACTACTTTTGGCTGCAGTCATTTTCTGTCACACATTGCCGTGACAGAAAATGTATTTAACAAACTTTGTGCAGTACATTTAGATCAACAAGAAATGTTTTGTTTTGCTTTAGCTCGACTTTGATGGCTGAGTCAGAATCTGTGTCTAACGCCACCCCGGTCGGAGAGAAGAGAACCTGTCTGCAGGACGGGGACGAAGAGACGCCAGCGAAAAAGCCAAAAGTCGACGGTGAAAACGGGAACGCTCCCAACACAGATGGCGGCGGTGGTGGTGAGGAAGAGGAGGAGGAGGAGGAGCAGGAAGGACAGGCAAGTGACGGAGAGGAGGACGGCGAGAGCTTTGCTGACATGATGAAGCACGGCCTGACTGAGATGGACGTCGGCATCCTGAAGTACGTCAGTGACCACGAAGGGTTCTCTGGAATCCTGAAGGAAAGGTTTGGTCCTCCTCTGGTTTTGCTCGACAATATGTTTTTGAATATATCTTCACGTGCGATAAATGGATCCTTTCTTGTGGCTTGTGTTCAGGTATTCTGATTTTGTTGTGCATGAAATCAACAAACAAGGAAAGATAGTGCATTTAGATGATCTCTCCATCCCACCAGACAGCGAGGTAAGATATCGGTCGTCTTTCATTCCAGAATTAAGTTAAGTAGGGACGTCCCGCCTGAAAACAGTTTATTTGCTGTTTTTGCTTCCAGCGTCTTCGCTGCAGCAACCGATTTGGCCTATTTTTCAGCATCAACATCTTTGCAAAAGGGGGGAAAACAACCAAATCGCTGTGGGGGGGAAGTTAGATAAAAGCTAAAAATTTCAGCAAAGCGACACTTGCTTGCAGCCTATAAGTGATTCACAAACAACTCAATGAAGATAAGGCTATCTGTGAAGAAATGCTGTCAAAGTTTAGGGTTTTTAATCCTCCTTTCCAAACGGTTTTTTTTTTCCCCAATTTAGAAGATATCTTTTATAAACATGGCATTGCAAACAATTAGAAATGAGATATTAATCCCTAAACTTGACAACGTTGAGAAAAAAGTATTTTTGTTTAAATCTATGCATGATTACGATTTATCCAGTGTTCTTCTTCTGTTACGCGTTGTGTTTTTTTTTAGGAAGGAGCAGAAACCGAGCAACAACCGAATGATTGCGACGTGCTGACGGAGGAGCAGAAAAAGCAGCTCGGCGAGCTGCAGCTCTTCAAGAATAAAGAAGGAAACGTCTCCATCGAGGTGAGCCCGAAGGAGACCCGCTTCCTTTTTCAGCGTAGGACTCCCAAACGAGCACCGCGGTCCGACGAGATTTCTCCACTGTGTCTTTCCCCCACTTTCGTAGGTGAAAGACGATACGAAGGAGAAAAGAACGCTCGTCCACAAAGCCATCAAGACTCAGTTTCCTGGTCTGGAAACAAAGACCGAAGAGAAAGAAGGCCACAAGTTCATAGTGGCCTACCATGCTGCAGGGAAGAAGGCTTTAGCAGGTAAAAATAACTCTCAGCTTGTACATTATTAAGGTTTACTGCATGTTTCTCTTTACCTGTACCCAGACTGCAGAGCCTTCCAATAGTATTCTCACCTCCTCTTTATTTTCTTCCACATTTTCTCACATTACAACCAAAACTTTTATGTAAATTTACAAAATTAGTGCATAGTTGTGAGGTAGCAAGGAGAACGATACACAGGCTTTTTTTGTGAGTGAAAATCTGAAAAGTGTGGCAGGTGCAGGGCGTTAGGTTTGTGGTTGTAACTTGACAAAATGGGTACGAGTTCATCTGCAAGCCGCTGTATGTTGCATGCACATGTGCATGATTGACACATCTGCATGATTCTGCTCAGAGGTCACACTGATGCTTTATTATTATTATTTTTAATATTTGGGATCAGTTCTGAAATTAAAAAAAAATCACTTGTGTGTAAAAACATTTAAACAGAGAGCAGTTCTCCCAGGCTCCTGCATGACTCACATCAGGGGTGTCCAAAGTGCGGCCAGGGGGCCATTTGTGGCCCCTGGAATATTTTTTGTGGTCCTCAGCTCCAGTTCAGATGCAGCTTTGGCCCGTCCAGCACAGGTGGTTGATGGGGACGACTTTATCCTAATCAGGGTTAAAACTATTACTGACATAATTTTCTTACAATGGAAAATGCTAAGTACAAGACGGGGTATTCATGTTTTTATAACCGAGCTTTTATAATCAACAGAACCAGAGACTTTTACTTTGCTGCACTCGCATCAGATATTTTCATTTAATTATTTATAACATTTGGCTAAATGTAGCAACCATTTTGAAACAAAGTGACCCAAATCTTGTTCTTATAATACATCTGTTCAATCGAGCCGAAAAGCATTTGAAAAATAATTATTTTCCTTTAATTTGGCAAACGTGCAAAATCCATCAAGAATCCTAACACTTTCCAATGAAAAAAAAAAATTCTTGATTTTCTTCTCTTTTTTTTTTTTTTTTTGTCTGCAAATACTTTTGACTTGACGATTTTGGCCCACGTGACAAAAAGTTTGGACACCCCTGTCCCACATCCTGACATGGCAACCTGTCCTTTGGTTTGTTGGAGCCTCTTTTCTTAGTAACATTATTCTATCCTCCTTTTGCTCTTCTCTTGTGGATAGAAGTCAAAACAGCTGCAGGTAAGAACTGTCTAAAAAACAGTGGCTCTGGTTGAGATTCATGCTGAGTTACTGGGTGTAAAGGAATAAAATCAGAAATGCTACATAACCAGATCACTTACTTAAAGATTGAGCCTAAACTAGTTTATGATTGTGTCTCGTGTAAAGCATTGAAAGGGGTCGTCTATGTCGCGCTGCTAAACACATTTGTATCTTCAACTTTGTTGGTAGAATCGTGGTGTTTTTAGTGAGTTTTTGTTTTCTAAAAAGTTTATTTGAAATGTTTCTCATCATGTTTTTTTTTTTTTTCTTTTTTTTTCTGTCTCCACAAAAGCTCCAAGGAAGCACTTTTGGCCCAAAAACCGTGGCAGCTATTGCCACTTTGCTCTTTACAAGGAGAACAAAGACACCATGGACGCAATCAATGTGCTGTCAAAATTCCTCAGGTCTGATTTTGACGAGAATTATTTTTTCTTTTACGTATAAGTAACAAGGCGATGTAAAGCTGTATGCAACGATCCATGGGTTTTTCCAGGCTTAGACCCAACATGTTCTCCTACATGGGCACCAAGGACAAGAGGGCCATCACAGTTCAGGAAATTGCAGTTCTCAAGTGAGTGGTAGACAAATTTTTTTGTTGTTGTTTTCTTTTGGCTAAATTGCTGCTACAACGGTTGCCATTCTGATATACCTGAACTATTTGGTTTTGGGTTTGTTAAATATGTGTGCGGTTGCTGGGAAATCAACCACAGATTTTCCGATTTGTGGATCCGACTTGTTTTCCTGTCCGCTTACGTAGGATCACCGCAGAGAGGTTGGCTCACCTCAACAAGTGCCTCATGAACCTGAAGCTCGGCAACTTCTGCTACAAAAACCATCCTCTGAAGCTCGGGGAGCTGCAGGGAAACCACTTCACTGTGGTCATCAGGTCAGCAGAAACAAGAACAGTACAAGTGTTTTGCACAAAATTCACAAATGAGCAAATGTTGGTGAAATACCAACATTTGCTCATTTGACGATAACGAACCTGTTTTTAGATCCAATTTTTAGGGGTTTTGTACTTTTTGCTGTTTGCAGCCTCACCTTTCTTTTGCAAGCTAAAACGGCATCATGACTGATACCAATATGTTAAAAACCATCAGCCAATACTGATTTTATTGCTGATAACATCGCGCATCCCTGGCATCCGTTTAATTTGGATTTAATCCTCCAACAAAAATATTGAATGAAACTCAAAATTTAGTTTTCAACGACTTTTTAAACAGGATATTATATATATTTATTTTTTTAGCTAGCACTGCTCTAAAATTTTATTTTTTCTTTGTTTGTGTCCGAAAAAAAGGCATTATTGAGGTGATCCCTTTTGTAAAGCTTGATTTTATATGTTATATATGTTTATATGTTTTCTTTTAGTTTTGTGACAGCGCTACATCCCTGTCAGAATTTTTTTTATAATTTTTTTTTATTTATATTTTACATCAAAGCTACTTTCTGATTTTATCTCTCTTTGTTGTTTCTCACCAGGAACATCTCAGGAACGGACGAGCAGGTCCATCAGGCCATGGGGTCCCTCAAGCAGACCGGCTTCATCAACTACTACGGGATGCAGCGCTTCGGCACCACCGCCGTGCCCACGCAGCAAGTAGGCAGGTGATCTGCCTGCAGAAAATCCCGACAGGATGCGGCGAATTGTGACGCTCCGGAGGGAGAACTCAGATCGTCTGGTTTCGCTTTGTTTCAGGGCCATCCTGAGAAACGACTGGAACCAAGTGGTGGATTTGATTCTCAAACCTCGACCTGGAGGTTGAGTTGTTTTTTTTTTTTTCTCTTTGCTTTTAAAGCTGCTTGCCAGACATTTTTTTAAGTGCCTCCTACTTAGTTTAGATAGAAATGAAAGCATGTCATTGTTTTGTATTTAATTTACTTTTTTTGTTGTTGTAAATAATTATGTAAGATGAAATGTTCCCTTCCTAAAACAAGCTCCAGTGCCTCTGATGACATCACATAAGGCATAAAGCAACTGATGGAGTTTCATTTGAGTACATTGTCTGTATTTGTTTTTCATGTTTTTAATCAGTCTTCCTTCAAATATACTTGCAACTGAAATACTTATACGGTAGTTTACATATAGTTTACTAAAGCCCCAGTGATGACTCAGATTTTTGGTTCTGTACAGCTGTAAACAGTATCTTACGCCGCCTTTGTCTGGATCACTTTCTACAGCAGAGAAAGAATATCTGGTTCGCTGCAGGGAGGAGTGGGCGAAGACGCAGGACCCAGAGGCTGCGCTGAAGAAGCTGCCAAACAAGCGCTGCGTGGAGGGACAGCTGCTCCGAGGCCTGTCCATGTACGGCAAGAAAAACATCGTCACCGCCTTCGGACTGGTTCGTTTCATATCTTCAAAACCGGGGCGTGTTAAAGCGGGAGAAAAATCCTTTGTGATAGATGTTGTTTTGTCTTTCATCCCTGTCAAAACTTGCATAGATATGAATTCAGCAGAGATAATTAACACACAGATTTGCTTTTGCCTTTATTTTTCTAGATTCCCCGGAACAACCGGCTGATGTACGTTCACAGCTACCAGAGCGTGGTGTGGAACACCATGGTGAGTCGCAGGATCGAAGCCTTCGGCCTGAAGGCGGTGGAGGGCGATCTGGTTCTCAGAGGAAGTAAGCTCAGTTTTCCTTTAACTTGTTCCGAAAAGTATTTCTAATCTAAAATGAACAGAGTTTGGTTTAAAAGTGATTTATCATAAAGGAAAATGCTGTTAAAAGCTGAATTTTCAGCCTTTTTGCTTCTCGTCTGCTCCCACAGCCACAGCACACGTCCTGACTGCAGAGGAGGCCGAGAGCCACTCCATCCATGACATCGTGATGCCACTTCCTGGGTATGATGTCATCTACCCCTCCCACCACAGTAAGACATGTCTTTGTGATTCCCTTTCTTCTTATTATAAATATAAATTTATTAGGAAAAATTAGGGACACCCTGTGTGTCTGAGTTGTCCCAATTATGAACCGTTATGATCAGTTATGAGATATATATATAAAACAATAGATTTAAAAATGAAAAAAAAAAATCCCTTTTTATTGGAAGATGTAATTAAGCCTTGTTTCTGTCAGTCGGTGAGGGATACAGGGAGCTGCTCTCTGCTGACGGCCTGGACCTGGACAACATGAGGCACAAAGTGAAGGACTACTCCCTGGCCGGAGCCTACAGACGCGTCATCATCAGACCCACTGACGTCAGCTGGTTAGCAGGATTCCATGTTTTGTTTGTTTTTTTCTACATTAACCCTCTTGGTGGTTAAATAATTAGACTTTTGTTTGAATGCTGTAGTGATTTTATCTGCTTTCATAAGAGACCCTGACGCTTCGTTCTCTTGTCGCAGGGAGGTGATTCACTATGACGACCCGCGGATCTCTCTGGTGCACAGCGATTTTGAGAAACTGGAGAATAAACCTGCTCCTGTCTTCAACAAAGGTCTGCTCATTTCAGATCTCCTTTGAACAGGAGCCATATGAAAAACTTTTTTATATTTTTCTTTTTGTGTATTTTTTAAAGATGCAACCTGTTTTTTGTTTGTCAAAAGTAACCAAAGGTGATTAAAGTGTAAAAAATAAGATGACTTGACCCAAAAGCATATGATCTCCCTATCAGACGTTACTCTGACAAAGCTGAACTCTGAAATACCTGTGGCGATTGCCTGCCAAGCGTATCCCCAAACTGCTTTTTTAAAATCGTGTCCTGTTTTCATGTAAAAATGTAGCTTCTCTTCATCATATCCATGTTTCCTGTCAAGTTCGTAGAGGGCTGCTAAAACTGTACTTGTTAAATTTTAAGCTGAACAAAGCAAAGCACTACATCTATTCAGCAGGAGAAACAACCTTTTCAATACTTTACCTCCACTCATAATTACCTGGAACTGCGTTGAAGAGTTTGGCTAGAAAAAATGTATCAACAAGTCATATTAAAACTGAATAAACATGCTAGCACTAGCTGCATGTCTCACGACTCCATTAGAACACTGTATAGTAGCTTTTTTAAGCTAGCGGAACCGTGGTTAAGCAGAATATTAAGGTCGACAGTTGGGTCTAAATCTGTTGTGAAAAAGTGATGGACCGACTGCAGCAACCTGAACGTCGTTAGCGGGTCAGAATGTCGGCTGTTACGAAAACCATCTGTCACAAGAGGTGACCTGTGCTGTGTGTCTGATTCCTCCCCTCAGACGGGAAGTACCGGGCTCTGCGGATGGAGTTCTCCCTGCCTCCCTCGACTTATGCTACCATGGCGATCAGGGAGGTCCTCAAGTTGGACACCAGCATTAAGAAACAGACGCAGCTCAACACCGTTTGGTTTAACTGAGATCAGACGACTCGTTGGCCTCGAACTGGACTGCTGCAGGCACAAATCTACGTAACGAGTTATTTTAGAGTTCAATGTGCAGAGAGAGTATCTGAAAGAGCAACAACTCTGTTCTCTACGAACATGTTTGTTGTCTGTGGTGTGTGCAAGGATGAAGAGCTAAACAACAATATTCAATTTTATGATTTTACTGTATATTTTCAGTGATGATATAAGTAAGAGCTTCACATTCTGGATGCTTATCACTCTGATGCTGGTTTGTACAGAAAAGTTTTTTTGTTTTTTTACTTCTGGCTCTAAATAGGAGTAAAGTTAAAGTGACTAACACCTGAGTCTGATTCCATTTATTAAAAACATTTATTGCTGTGGTTTAAAGCATATCCAGTAACTATAAAACTAAAGTTTATAATTATTATAGTAATGCAGTAAAAACCACCGTAACAGTCAAAACTTTTTTTTCTCAACATTTCCTGTTTAGAAAATGACACAGTTAAGTTATAAGAATATTTGAATAGTTTACAGCTATTTAAAAAGTGCCATTTCATCACAATGTTTTACTGAAGCTGGTTTATATTCATTGGTAAAATCAGATGGTGTCTAACTCAGTGCTGCCCCTCCCCCACCAGTTGCCAGGCAGTTGACTGTGAGCTATCACACCTTCCATGCTAACAGAGGCAACAAATTAAGCTACTTTAAAATATCTCTGAATAGTGTGAAAGTTAAATAGGCAACACTCTGAAGACTATTGTTGGTAAGCCCAGCTAATCCACTCCAGTTGCTGTTGCTGTCTCTCTTAATTCCTCTCTGGCTGTATGGTCAGAAAACTGGGCAGAGACACACTAGTCAGGCTCGATCAAAAAAATTCAAAACAAAAACTATATAAAAAGAACTAATCAATGTTTAATGTCTGTTACACTATTCTGTGAAGTACATCATTGTAACCTTTGACGCCTTTATTCTGGATCAAAATTCAAGTTATTTTGTAAAGCAGCATTTAAAAAATATCGATATAAGGAGCACTTATGTTTTTATTCATTTATTTTTTTCTTCTAGATTGCAGAATAAGGAAAAGTCTGCTTCAGTTTTCTTCTTTCCATACTTGCTCAGACTTGAAAGAGATGATAAAGGAAGTACAGACGTTCTATCCTAGAAAGCTTTAGCAATTCTTATTTTGGCCTCCACTTGTGTTCTTCCAGGTCATTTTGCGCAGTTGGGTCAGAAAACTGACCTGTAGCCTGGCCACCGCACCTCACAGCATCATTTTCTCCAATAAACCTGTACATTACATCACTCAGCTCCCGCTGGCACCTCCTCCAGATAGAGTGCTCAAAGTTGTGCATGGCTGACCGGAGCCACTCTGCAAACGCATCTCGTTCCTTGCTGTCACCTTCTGGTTGGAGCTGATTGAGAAGTTGGTGCTGCTGTAGGACCAAGGAGTGTTCATCAAGCTGATTATTACCTACATCCACCAGTAGAGATGGACGCACAGAAGCTGGCCGTTTGGTGGAGTTGCTCGTCAGGGGGATCATGGGATGGGGCTTATTAACTGACCCGCCGCAGGAAGAAGACGGGACTGGCATTACAAGAAGAGGCAGTGTGAGTAGTGGGAGTGACATTTATGCCCAGCTTCCTTTTTTTCTGAAATGAGCGCAGAAAACTGCACGTTAGAACAACATAAAAAAGTGTTTTTATCATGTTGGGTTACGCTAGAGAAGGTTGGGGAATATTAATCATTTAGTTTTTAGGACAATATTAGCTTAAAAGCTAATATTAGCTTAAATGGTAATGTCATGGAGACTCATTAACACGCTGAATAACATTAACTTAACCCATTCAATAAGTTGATTTTAGTTCTTACATCAAAATTAGCTAAAAACTAATATTAGCTTAAATGCTAATTTCATGAGACGTATGCTAACACGCTGAATAGCCTTAACGTAAGACACTCAGTAAGCTAATCTTAGTTCTTACATCAAAATGAACTAAAAACTAATGTTAGCTTAAATGCTATAATTTTCATGTTGGCTTAACCTAGCATGTTGGGTAGCATAAATTAACAATCCATTTAGTAAGTCAACTTTGGTTTTAGAGTTAAAATAAGCTAAAAAGCTAACAATAGCTTAAAGGCTTTTTGTAAAGGAAAATGTGTATTTAAACATAAGTACGTATGAATGAAAGAAAAAGACAAAAAACAGATTTGCGTAGCTAGCTTGTATGGGCTTCAAAGTGTGATTCCTGCCAAAAGTGGTTAATGCTAAGCAATGGAACTGACGATCTATAAACAGTTTCTAATGGTAAAAATAAAACTGGACTTTTCTAAAAAGTTCTTTGTCTTTTCATTATGGAGTTATGTGTTGATAGTCGGGTGGGGGGGGGGGGGTTAAAATGATCTATTTTAGAAAACACCTGGCTGTAACAACAAAATGTGGAAACATTAACGGGTGTAAATATTTTCTGGTGGCACAATGTCCAACAATGTCTGGTTGCACTGACCCCTCTCCTCTTCAGGACCGGAAGAATGTGTGGTGTGAGGAACTCAAAGCGTTTCAGTATCCAGGAGTCCCGCTCGGTTAGCCCGGGGGTCTGCTCCTCCTCACAAAGCTTCTTCAGGTGGCCGAACTGAGTGCGCAGACTGGTGTACCATGTCTGTAGGATGAGGACGTCCTGGTCCATCTGTGCAGCCTTCTCACGCCACAGAGCCTTCTTCCTGTTGGTGTCTTTGTAGTTTTTCAGCTTGCGGTTGTAGAGGACGGGGTTGCACACCAGCCACTCCACCATGGACACTTCTTCATTCTCTGTCAACATGGCTATCACCTTCTCCTTCTTCTTCGTGGACTCCTCCTGTTCAGTGTCAGGAACGGGGTGCTCTCCGGGACCTGCTCCCTCCTGCTCCTGGCAGCCCTCGGCAGGGGCATCTTCTAGTTTTATCAGCAGCATGATAGGTCCAGAATCAGATGCAGGGCTTTTTTTTTGGTGCAGAACCACGACCATACACTTCCACTCTTCTTTTTTGCCTTACCGTGTCAAGAGGCACTGCTTCTTTCTATCACGTGACGGGAGCGTGGGGCGGTCTCATTGGTTGTAGGGAGAGCGTAGCAGGGACCCCGCCATGAGCGTCGCATCACCTTATTGAGCGCGCTCAGCGTGGTGTGATGGTCAAGAAAACAGATGGAGTGGCCAAAACCTGCTCCGGTTTCTTCAGTCAAACGCTACAGCCATGCTTTATGAGTCTGAGTTCACATTCAACAGGGAAAGGTCTCCCTGTACAGTGGATATTGAAATCAGGCTGCATACCGTTCTGTTGTGCGCAAGACCAAGCTGCAATATGGTATTCGCTTTTCAAAATAAAATCTACATCATTTACACAAACAGTGGAGAGAAAACTATTCTTGTACTCTAGATATGGCCACTATTTACATCAAATAATTGTTTTTCTAAATTTGGGTCGTTGTTCTTATTTAGTGTTTTATGCACTAATTAGATTTTAAAAAACAGAATAATGAGATAAAGGTAAAAATTAAGACAAAATATGGAAATTTAATTTCAGATTAACATTTATTTAAATCACAGCGTAACATCAGGAGTCAGAATCTGAATGTAAATAAAACTTGCCGACTCCATCAAACTTCAAACAATCCCTTTTAAAACCCAAGCAAAATTCTTGACCTTGCCAAGTGAAATATCTTTATGTGACTTAGCTTAGCTTCTCTGCACAGGTATAGAAAATGTAAAACATTGGTCTAATCTGTTTTGACCGGACAAAAGGCCTTCACAGGCTGGTATCATTCCAGCTACGGCCAGATGCCATAAAACGGATAATGTGAGTAGAGTACAACCAAGTAAGTTGTGAATTTATGGGCATTTGTGTATAACCAAAGCCTAGTAATGCTTCACAAAAGAAACAGAGCTAAAACATATTGATACTTGATACTTGTTGTAGCTGAGATTGCTGAGTATTCAGTGAAATAAGAAGCTACTACAGAAACAATTGAAAGTCAAGGAGCTAACAGAGAGGAATTAAAACGGTCTACATTGCATAGTAAGAGTAAGAATTAATCTACTTTCCCTTTCTCAGGCCAGTGGGCCACTAGCAGTATTAGGAGGCACACAGTTGTCATAGAAGATCTGGAAGGAGCCGCTGACATATGTTACCCTCTTCAGGAAGTCCTCCAGCTGCTGAACCGTCATCTCTTGAACCTTGTTGTTTTCCCTGTCGTTGAGCCCATAAGCAGCAAACGCAGGGAACTTTGAGCGCTCCGAGTAGGGAGCGTTGTGATCAAACTCAGTGCAGCAGTAGGCCGACCAGAGGTAGGTAGGAATGCCCAGGCGGTTGATGTTGTGACGGCGAATGGTGTGGCCTGAGGTGGTGATCCCCGTGACCATATAGGCAGTTCCACGGCAGTAGTTGTTCAGCCTCTTGCGCATGGTGTGTTCATGCATTTTCCAAGGACCGATGTTGAACTCTCGGACCCTGGGAACCACGTTGGTCAGAGTGTAGGTGGCCGCTTTATCCTCTGGGTCGGCCTGATGCTCGTCTGGATTCAGCTGGCCTCGTTCGAAGATCACAGTGTCGGAGTAGTCATCGAGCACAGCCTGGGAATCCTCAAAGCTCTTGTGAATATTTGCAGAAGGGAACGGCTCCATCTCTCTGGATCCAGACACCAAAGAAAGCTGTGAGGACAAACAGTGTCAGAGTAACAAAACAAATCTATTTAATTTGAATTCATCTTTGGTCAACAGCCACTCTTACCTGTGGCTCGTACATCCAGGGTACATCAACCTTTTTGGAACCGTCCGAGCGCTTGAACGTGTACGCAGAGTAAACGGGGATGTGGCTGAAGGAGTCATAGAGGGTGAAGAACCGCGGCTTGCCTGCATAGTACTGGCAAATCTTTTTCAACGGTTGCTCCTCAAGCCCTCGTGGTATAGTCCCCATGTACAAGAACTGCTTACACTCCGGTGAGATGTTGTTCTGGACCTCTGCTCCTGCCATTACAACGATGAGAAAATACAAGAGTTTTCCTTCGGTTCTGTAGATGGACATGATGAAACCTACAGAATGTAGTCTCTGGACTGCATTTAATCTCTTTTAGTTGCTCTCTCACTCCTCAGCTTACTCCATACCTCATACCATTTCAGGTATGCAAATCCTTATCTTATTTCCTTTGCACACACCCAAAAACCCTCTCGCTGTTTTAACTGCCACTTCCGCAGCACAGTTAGGTCTAAAAAGCATCTTCTTTTTTGTATTCATTAAAGCAACTCTTTAAAAGAGTAGAGGTAGATAGTCAGTCCGGAGGAAACATGTTTTAAACTCTTCCTATACGTTGTTTATCTTAATATGTCTGGTGAGGATTATATGACATATAATTACAGTGTATATCCATCCTCTCATACATCCTTAGTCTCTACATATTTCTCCTTGCAGATTTGCCAGGAGCTGCTGCCTATATCCAATGGTCATTGGGTATAACCTGGACAGGTTGCCAGTCCATCACAGGACAACACAGAGACACACACAGGACAAACAACCATGCACACACTCACATCTAAGGGCAACTTAGCGAGACCAGTTAGCCTAGCGGTCATGTTTTTGAACTGTGGGAGGAAACTGGAGTACCTGGAGAGAACCCATCCTCATGGTCCGGATCACATAGGGCTGCTGCACATATAAAACACTGTGAAAGATGGTGATATGTATTATTTATTAGCACAATTGTTTGTTATTGAATTTGTAAAAAAAACAAAAAAAACAGTGCTTCACAATATCTATTAGTGAACATCTTCCTTCAGTATTTGGAAGTATAAAACGAAGACACAAACAATATCCCTTTGTATTCCTAAAAGATAACATCATAGCAATTACCAAATGCCTCTGGTTATTAAAACTTGAAACTATGATGTGCTTCTCTTTGTTTTTAGTTGCTGGATTTTCAGATTTTCAGTTAGAAATACAATAACATTGCCCCTTAAGTTGATGCTAACAGGGGAAGCCTGAGCTTGAAGATACAATGCAATGAGTACAAGCATAAACTTTTTATTTTCACATCAGTTTGCTTCTCATTAAGCCAATGGGGAACACCAAGAAACATATTCCTCAACATGTTTCTCAGTGTTTGCATGGATAAAATGTAAAGAAATACATCAATATAATCTTGTGTCTGAACAGATAGCATAACAACAATTGGCGAAACGCGCTGGTTTTCCAGCTTGACACCATGATGTGCTCTAGAAAGTTAAGTTTTCTAACCGTAATAAATTTATGGCTCTCATGACTCCTGCAGGAGTCTTGTTTCACATCCTTTAACTCCCTGCGCAGTTTTCTTCCCTAGGAAATGCTTGTGTTGACTCTCCCTCCACCTCCTTCTTTTGTAACTAAAAGCTGTGTGTTTTTTTCATGCAGGAGAAAAGAGTGGGGAACGTTTCTCAGAAACATCTGTTCCCATAACAAAAGGCCGATGGCAGCACGGCCTATGTGGAAACAAACTCTTCCTGTTTACCACCCAAAGTTCTTCACCTTTTACGATGTAACTCCATATTGACCTAGCCGTGCCCTCTTACCCATTAAAAAGTCCAGTTGCAGATGCCTAGTTTGAGACTAAACCTCTAGTGAAAACAGAAGTTACAACAACAATAACATATTTTTAGATTCTGTTTACAGTCGCCTCTAAGGGTCAGGCCAGTTGGTATGCCTACTTTCAACTATACAATAGATCATTAGCTATGTAATTGTTACATTTTATGTCTTGTGTTAGCTATAAAAAATGAATTAATGTTGTTTCTTCAATGCTTAATATCCCGCCGAAACACATATTTGAATGTGAACTATTTATTACTGATCTTACATCAATATTTATTTGAGTTTTCCTTCTGTGTAGCTTAAATGGTGTATTCATACCAGCCATACTAGGATATTTGCCTGTACTTTCAGATTGTAATATCACTCCCCGTATGAAAATGAGTAAAAACACTTTTGGAGAGTAAAGCAGATCATGTGCAAATAAAAGAAATTTCAACTGAAGGATTTCAGTTTTCCTTCTTTAACAAGAAAACATTGTTTTCCCAAGGCTAAGATTCCTAATATATCCTCAGTGAAGTCATTATCATTCCAACATTAAATATTCTAGCTAATGAATTATATTTTGTCTTCTCAACTGCAGCTGTTCAGTACACACATTTTTCTTGCTACCCTTGCTCTTAGAGAAGCATCTGTTCTCATTTTATGGCGGGCAGACTGTGGCGAGTCGATCTAGACAGTATTTGAAGATGATCAGCACTGAATTCAAACCGTAAATTCAATTGCTTCGGTGTTTCCAAAAATCCTTTCATTTGTCATGTTGGAATTAATTGTTAACGGGTCTTTCCCGTGTGTCCACCAGCTTCAGGTCACTGGTTTTCTGTCGATCAGTTGTGATCGGACTCTGAATGTCTGTAGAGTTATTTTCTCGTTGTTGTTGCATTTCGTTACGGTGTTCCTCGTCTGTTTAAACGAGTGTCACACTGAGGATGACAGGTGTTTGCAGATATTTCTGTCCTGTGGATGCATTCCAATGCGTTTGTGTCTCCGTGTTGAAGACGGGCCGTGTGAGAGCCAGGAGACGCCGTTTATTTGCCTGTTGTGGCTGGGCTGTGTTTGATGGAGGAACGGGGGGCTGTTTCATGCCTTACAGGAGCTGTGCGTGTTTATTTTGGGGAGGGGATGGATGTTTATAGGTCTTGTACCTCTCCTGGGGTGGTCTGCTTCGAGAATGTAAAAAAGAAAAAAGGAGGGCTTTGTCTGTGTATTTTTCCCCATTCCTGTCAATGGAGGATGCAGTGATACATATTCAGCCATTTGGCAAGCTGCAGCAGCAGACATCCACAGTTTCATGACCAGATAGAGAGACAGACGACTGAGTTAGGAGATTTTGGTTTCCCTCTACAATGGTAGTCATATTTTTAGTATCAACACAAGGATATTACCCAAACTTATTAAGGTAAGAGAGTTTTAGAATTAATACCGAGTTTAAGATTTTAGTATTTCTTTCTCAAGTTGAAATATTGAAACGTTGAAATATTCACTCCTGTTTTTCTCGATATGATAGGAGAAGGAAAAGGAAAGATGGTTTTTAAAATCTTTTTCGACAAATAAAAACTGTAATCTTTGATCTAAGCTGTTCTACTGTAGCTCTGACTGAATGTTAAGGGTCCTGCTGGGAGGTAACCATCCCAGTCATTTCACTCACAGGTCTATTTCTGTGTTGCCATGTACTTTGCATCATCCACCTTTTCACTGACTCTAACTTATCTGTTCCTACTCAAGAAAAGTATTCCCACAGGATGCTGGTGCCACCACCATGTTTCACTGTGGGGATGCTGTGTTTAGTACAACTTTTTCCACCTAAGACAAAGACTCTTAAATTTGGCTTCATCCAACAAGAGCAACTTCTTTTACATATTTCCTATGGTTTTTGGCAAACTGTAGATGGCACTTGGGATATTGGTTTGTATAGGTCAGATCAGTGCAGGTAAAGTTCTCCATAGATTTATTCCTGACCTGTCTGGTGTGTTTAGGACTTAGTGATGCTATTTATCAAATATTCTCTAACTTTTAATCTGTTTGTCTAAAACAAACAGGTTAAAATCTCCACAAATGGACTTGTCCAAATAGGTGACTTTTGAAGTCAGTTGGTTGTACAAGGTTTTATTTAGAGGCATCAGAGCAAAGGGAAAAACAACAAACAAAAAAACTAAAGACCACATTGTCCTGATTGTATCTGACAACAACACGATACATTGCAGTTTGTGGTTGTAAAATGACAAAACTTCTGAAAGGCACTGTCTGCAGTTGTAAGTCACAGAATAAGAAGGTATTCAAATCTGTAAAACTTCCCTGTTTTCTCTGAATTTTCAGACAATACAAGTCAACACCCAGAGGACAGAACGGGAAACAGGAAACTCGTCCAGGCTCTCAATCTCAACAGCCTTCATTTAACAGAGTCGAAGTAAATCATGATGCCTGGATTTGTTTTATAGAAAGATGTCAGACTTCCCCACCTCCTCCACTCCCACTCCCGCTCCAGATCACTGCGACTATGGCGACTGGTATCCCTCCTTCTCCATCATCCCGTCTATCTACGTTCTGGCCTTCTTGGTGGGTTGCCTTGGTAACAGCTTGGTGCTCTGGGTGTACCTGCGTCAACCTGACGGGATCAGGATAGGAGACAAACCACAGTGTTGCTGCTGTTTCAGAGCCGATCGCCAGCATGCGCCTTCTTCTTGTGAAAGCGAACCATCAGGACAGAGCCCCAGAGCTTCCTCTCATTCCTTCACCTCTTCCTCGTGCCCTCCCTCCATCCCTCGGCCCTCTTGCTCCCTCACAGATTCTCTGATAGCCAGTTTGGCATTAGCTGACCTTTGCTTTCTTGTAACTCTCCCTCTTTGGGCTACCTACACGGCAATGGGCTACCACTGGCCTTTTGGGCAACCCCTTTGCCAGATCAGCAGCTTCCTCACCGCTCTCAACATGTACGCCAGCGTATTCAGTCTGAGCATGCTCAGTGTGGAGCGGTACTGGATCCTGACGGGACGCCGGCACTCCGGCCACCAGCCCTCACCGAGGTGTCCCAACAGGACGCTGTGGATACTCGTAGCGGTGTGGGTGGTAGCGGCGGTCCTGGCTCTTCCTGGCTTGCTGCTGCGTTCCGTTGGGGAAGTGGAACTTGACCCCACGTCTGAAGATGACCCTGGATCTGTCGTCCTTTCCTGCCAGATGAATTACTCCATGCTGGTTGGGGCAGAGCTTGAAGAGGCTGAAAAAGACAGGGCAGAAGTATGGTGGGCTGCCGTGTTGAGCTTAAAGTCAACCCTAATTGGCTTCCTGCTACCTCTTGTCATCCTGCTCGTCTGCTACTGCTCATTGGCTCCGCTGCTCAGCAGGCACTTTGGACATGGCCCCCGTCCCGACCGCAGGCGCCAGCGCAGACTCCTCAGAGTTATTGTCACTTTAGTGATGGCCTTCTTCCTCTGCTGGATGCCACTCAACGTCAACAAGACTGTCTTCATCCTGCTGGAGTTGGGCATCGTCCCGTACTCATGTTCTCTAGACCAGGCTCTGCTGGCCGCTCATCCGTACGCCACCTGTTTGGCTTACCTCAACTCCTGCCTGAACCCTCTGCTCTACGCCGCCTGTGACCCGGCATTCAGGGAACGATGCAGAGCAACTCTGCTCGTGTGGTGCGGGATATGCAGAAGAGAAGCAGATGGAGACGGGAGGAAAGAAGAACTAGAGAAACAGCAGAGGAGCTCGACCTTTCCAGCAAGGACACAAGAGGAAATAGAGGGAAGGACAGAAGAGGAAGAGGAAGAGGACAGGTTATGAGAAGGAAAAGGAATAATAAACTCTTCATATTCAGTTCAAAAGCAGAATAAATTTGAATCTAAAAAAATAAAAGAGAAACTGAATATTTGTTGGACATTGTTAGGTCTAGAAAATTTCCAGCTGCCTGAGCATTTGCTCTGTCCAGCTTGTGTGAGACTTTTACAGTTAACATCCAGAAATGGGAATGTTCATCAGTATTTTCCCACAGGGTACAATGGAGATGTTTCCCATAGGAAAATGCACATGCTTCCTAAATTATTTGAGGCAGAAATAATCTGGGGTCAGATAAAAGCTTCTCATGATATGTGTTATGTGATACATTCAGGATGTACTTTGGTTTGTGTTGCACTACTGTTTTAGACGTTTCTCTGTTTATTTTTCTTTATGACAACAATAAATAATAAAAGGCCACATCATATTGAAATTTCCTCTGTTGATTTTTTATATGCGACATAAACAACAACATTAATAATAATGAACCTTTTTTTGGTTAATGACCTTTCAAATACAAAATCATTACAGAAATTTTCAAAATGATACAATTAAGAAGAAAGAAACACTTCAAAAGAGATACCAGTAAAAAGTTGTAAAAATACACTAAAATAATTCAATTAAAAAATAAACTTTGATTTAAACACTCCAAATGGAGAAAATAGTTGTGTACATCTTTGTCCAAAAGAAGGCAAAAACTTCAGTTGTTGTATAACAGTTGTTGATTTTGCATAGCAGTCTCTTCATGAAATTGGTATACAACAGCAGTGTCTTCAGTCAGAGGTGTCTTCCAGACTCTCTGTAGTATATTACATATAGTAATATATATAGGATCTCCTGCAGCAGTCATTATAATGACATTATAATGTCATTATAATGACTGCTGCAGGAGATCCTTCCTGCCCAGCCATCAGGATTTACAACAACTCTATGAAGAATGACTCATATCAGTTACAAAAACATTCTTCCTCCCTCTGGGATTAATAAAGTACTTTTGTATTTGAAAATAATTTGAAATAGAAGTAGAAAAAACGCTACAATGACGAGATGTCGGTCAGCCCTTGGAGAAATACCGGACTCCGTCCAGTAGATGGCGCTCATTCCCCGGTAGAATGTTAACTTCGCACTTGGTGCAGCTCAGATGAACTTTCTGTTTACATGCTTCTTCCTTAATAAGTGTCTTCAGAGATACATTCATACTGGATACAGTTCAGACTGTTTTACATAAAGGTTTGAAGGAATCCATATGAATTCTTTATTCAAGCTGTAAGATATAATCTAAACTACCGAGGAGCTTTTGTTGTGATATTTACTCTCTACACGTTCCGGAGTATTGACAATGGGGACAGCTCTGATTTATGATGAGGAGATGACCAAATACAAACTGCTCTGGGTTGAGTGAGTATCAAAATCATGTTCACATCATGTGAATCGGATTTGTTGGCTTCTTTAGCCTGGAGGTCACTATGTCGGATACATTTATATGTTGTTATTCCTACAGTAGTCACAGTTAACTTCACTTACCAGACTGCTGTTCACTGTCACTTTCCACCAACTGCTTGCTAGCGCTTTTACGACATTTTTAATATTATTTATGAATTTTTTTCAAATGTTACCACATATATTACTGTTATTCAACTCTACAAATGAGCTGTTTCTAAATTAAAAATTTCAAGCTGTCTTTAGGAGTAGGGACGGATAACACCTACCCATAAATTAAAAATGTTTGTTTTAGAAAATATGCTTTTAATATTCCTGTTTTGCTATCATCAAACCTGCTTTTCACATTTAAGCAATTTTACAGAATAGTAATCCAAATATAATAAATGTTCAAATGAGCGTATCAAAATTTCAAAGTGTAAATTTAAATAAAACTGCCACCGTTTTAGTTTAAGAAAAAAAATTGCATTAGAAATGCAAAACATAAACTTAATTGATTTTATTTGAAACAAGACACCAAAAATTATCCAGTCCTGCTGCAGAAATAATGTAATCCATCAATGTTAAATAAATATTTCTACTTATTATAATATTATCTAGATTTTGTATTTAATATTGTGTTACTGATTTAGGTAGAAATATAACACAAACACCCAGTTAAACTCAGTTATTTGTAAGTGTTGGTCTTACTCTTCAAAATACCCTATTTTGCCACTCTTGTCTTTATGGATTATACACATAGAGTTTTTATTATGCCGTATTACAATAATGACTTAATATTAGCTGTTTGACTGAAATACTTCCAAAAAGACAAATTAAACTTTTGCTTAGAGGAAAAACTTTAAAACTTTTCCATCACATTTATAGAAATCTCTTGCTGAAAACTGCTGGTGGATTACCTACTTTTATATTGGTAACTGTGACTGGTAACATGATGCTTACGGCTATATTACTTTGTTTTTGTTTCTGCAGCCCGGCATGTAAGATCGAGGTCCCAGAGCGGCTCTCGGTCAGTTACGAGGCCCTGGTCAGGACGGGTCTGTCTGACCGCTGTGTCTCTGTGCCGCCTCGTGAGGCCTTAGATGCGGAGATCCTGCTCGTCCACAGGTCGGTTCTGGCCCCTTTAACACTGGGTCCTTTAGCAGATATTTGACTCAGGGCCTCCCATTTCCTACTAGCACAACCAATCAAAACATCGTTTTAAATGTTCCTGGTTTGATTGTGTGCACATCTAACGCCTCTGACTTTCAAGGTTTACTTGAAGGCATTCATGTGTGGAATAATTGTTGCGAGGAGTTAAAGCTGTGTTTTTCACTTTTTAAATAAAAACTAAATGTCTAAATATCTTTTGTTAAATAAATACAATTAGGTTTTATTATGGTAGTTTTTTTTTATGAGTTTGTCTACAGACTCATACAGAATTCTTTAGAGATATGTTTTAGAAAAATACAAAGGAAATATTCTGCTGTTTTGGTTTCGATAACGCCGTATGTATAAAAAAGCTTATGCTTCTAGTTCAGTCTATACTTTGTGTTCTTGTCTTTGATAGGAATGTTCAATATTACCTTTTCTGCTTCTGTATTACTTTTATCTTGTTTTGTTTTTTTATTCTTCTTCTGTTGTTTTGCTTTGTATTGTTTTTTTTTCTTTTTGAAAAAAAAGAGTTAAAAAATGACAGAAGTAAATAATAATAACACTTTTGTAACTATAGCATATAAACATACAGCAGTAGTCAATATAATAATGAAATATCTCTGCTATTTTAAAGAATTTCAAATGGGGTTCATTCTTTATAAATGTAACGTCAAATTTACATGTGCGCTTGGGGGCCCCCTGCTGGTCTGAATTTGTTCCTGCATTGATTTTCCTCTGGAACCGTTACGGTTCAGTGAATTTATTCACCTCCTCGTTAATGTGAAATAAACAAACATTCTCATCATGCTGCTGTCTACAGTGAGGAATATCTGGAGGGTGTGAAAAAGACTCCGCACATGACTTTGGAGGACTTGAAGGAGTTCACCCTTCAGTACGGGGACGTTTACTTCCACCCAGTTAGTCCACTATTCAGTGTTTGACAGTTGTCCCTCTTTCACTCTCTGGTTGTGTTCCTCACTTTTTATCTCCTATTTTCTTAATTATTTACTGCTGTAGAATATCTATCACTGCGCCAAGCTGGCTGCAGGCTCTGCTCTGCAACTGGTGGACAGTGTCATGACAGGGAAGGTCAGGAACGGCATGGCTCTGGTTAGGTAAGGGTCGAAATGTGTAAATTATGCTTTGCATTATTTATTTCATGTCCCTGCTTTGTTGCAGTGAGGCTTTTACCATTAACCATAACATATAGGAGGAGTAAAACAGTATAAACATTAAATTTTAGCTCACACTACGACTAATAAGAAATGTACGTGTTTCGTGTTGCTGTTTCTAGACCGCCGGGACACCACAGCATGCGCAGTGCTGCCAGTGGTTTCTGTGTGTTCAACAACGTGGCCATAGCAGCGCGCTACGCTAAGCAAAAACATGGAGCCGAAAGGTATTTTGAGCCTTTCTTTAAATCTTTCTCGCCATTTGGTTTACTTTGCTGACTTCTTCTGGAATCACATTCACTTAAAGCAGCTTAAATGTTTCTCCTTCAGGGTGCTAATAGTAGACTGGGACATACATCACGGTCAAGGGGTACAGTATTGCTTTGAAGATGATCCGAGGTGGGGCCCGTTTGTCAAATGTCAACCTGTAAAAGTCTCAGAGGATGCAACAGGTTTTCTGGTGTTTTATTTATTGAGGGTTTCATGGTGTTCTGCAGTGTTCTGTACTTTTCTTGGCACCGCTACGAGCATCAGAAATTCTGGCCCAATCTTAGGGAGTCGGACTACGATAGCGTCGGCAAAGGAAGCGGAGCCGGCTTCAACGTAAATGTGCCTTGGAACGAGGTGAGCAGGTAGAAAAATGGACTGGTGCATTGATTTTGTCGGTATTAATACCGATTGGTTGGTTAAGGGGTGAGATCACACTCACTATCCTACTGTCACAAATGTAACCATGTTGCATTGCCAAAGGCCTGCTCACTTATAAGCCCTGAAATGTTTATTGTGTTTGCACTGATGAAGGATGAATGGTGGAAAAGTCAGAATCTACTTACCGTTTTTGTTACTTTTACAAATTTATAATGATATTTATAATTTGGATTTTGTTATTTTGAAATAAGGGATAAATATTCGCTCACCAGAGTCATCATTATGATATTTCAGGTGGGAATGGAAAACAGCGACTATCTGTCGGTCTTCTGCCATGTCCTCCTGCCAGTAGCTTATGAGGTGAGACATTTTTAGGACACATTTATTTAAGACTGAAGGGTGACCATGACTTGTTGCTCTTTTGATTCTTCCTCGCAGTTTTGCCCAGACTTGGTTTTGGTGTGCGCAGGCTTTGACTCGGCTATCGGCGACCCAGAGGTGCCAAAAAAAACAACAACAGAAATTCTTCCTGTTCAAAGCAAACTTATTTACACATTGCATGCATTCTCTCTTACAGTTCTATCTCATGCCTTTGAATTGGCATCAAAAACATCCAAATTACTTGTTTTGTTGGGGGTTTTTTCCAGGGAGAGATGTGTGCCACTCCGGACATCTTCGCCCACTTAACTCACCTCCTAATGAACCTAGCTGGAGGAAAACTGTGTGCTGTACTGGAGGTATGATTAACAAGACTTAGCAGTCGTATTTAAATGACTTTGAAAGTATTTTATGTATTTTTATACTTTTCTTTTAGGGAGGATACAACTTGACTTCTCTTGCACAATCCGTGTGTCAGACTGTTCAAACTTTGCTTGGCGATCCGCTGCCTCAGCTCGCAAACCTCAGGAGTCCCTGCGAAAGGTCGGTCAAACGTAATCTGAGCGCTGCAGAAAGTCGTGTAACATTTTCCTTCTACCTGGCAATTACACTGTTAGTTTGTCCTGATCTTTCTCATGAAATGAAAACAAGCGTCAAGTTTGTGGATGTAACTTGACAGAGAAATAGAAACCTAAGCTGTGCGAATCTTGAAATCGGTGGCTTTGTTGCTGTTTTCCAGTGCGCTCGAGTCTCTTCAGTGTGTCCGATCGGTTCAGAGGCAGTACTGGTCCATCCTCAAGCATGCAGGTAAAACAGCCACGCAGCAGTTGTTCAGATTTACTTTGTTATTCCAGCATGACACATATGCCTTTTTATTCATTAAGAATAAAAAGGCCTATACATGTCCTATACATGTTGCAAGTGCAGACTACCCTACTTTTTGTGTGTATTACAATCGTTTTCTTACTCTCAACTCCTGTCATAAGCTGATGGAAATAGAGAGAACCTTCATCTTATTTAAGATGTAGAAATGTTAATTTTAGTTCCTTATTTCAATACTTCTTGTCTCGTGCGGTTTCTCATTTCTCCAGCCGATTCAGCTACGACGGACGTCAGCACCAAACGCATCAAACTGGCAAAAGCAGAGGAAGAAAAAGCAGAGACGGCGGAGGACGAAAGAAGCCAGGAGGAAAAAGTTTGGCCTGAGCCTGCAGAGCGTTTGCGCCCTCCCGTTTGTTCTGTGTCGGTGCTTCCTGACGACGCGGCTTGTCCAGACGGATTAAAACGCCTCGCCTCCTCCAAAGATCTCGGACCGCTTTTAGTCAGCAGAATAAGGTGAGAGGCACCCAGAGTCGCACGCCTCATTTTTACGAGCGTTTTCACGCTGTTCGCTAACTGAACCGTTTCCTTGGAGGAACCGTTCCATGGAAGATGCGGGTGACGCGGATGGTGTAGCCACCTTCTCGAGACTTTACACCCTGATTGAGAAAATGAGAACCAACGAGGTAAAAATCAAGACATTGTTTGGGTTCCTTCTCCCTCTACTGGCTTGTTGTGTGTTGAATTTATCTGAACGGTTCTCAGATCGGCAACGGCGTAGCGCTGGTCCCTGATGTCGCCGCAGCCGTGGAGTGTGTTGTCCGGGATCTCTGCTCTGACCTTGTCAGCCGGTACAGAAGTCAAATCTTATGCAGACTGTGTTGTATGTTTTGACAAAAAACACACAGAAATATTCCTACTGAGCTTCACTTTTAAAGTAACCGATCAACATTTAGAGGAATACCCAGTTTGGTTTCTCAAAAATAAATGAGTAATAAATGCTTTCAGACCAGCCTGAATTGTTTCCACTCGTCTTCCTTCAGGGTTTTAGTTGTTTGTGTCGGCAAAGAGGAGCTGAATTACGCCACGGCTGATGGGTAATAGTGATTTAAGCCGTATTGCACTTTTTATAAAAGTTTTATGGAAAGGATTTTCAGCAAGAATCACAATTTTATTACGAAAAAATCTCTGTTTTAAGGAAAATGCTTGTTGTACAAATCAGCGGTGAAGACAAAGAGGAACAGAAAGGCAAATATTATATTCCAGTGTGTTTAAAGAAGGTGAGACACTTTAAAAAACACACATACACACAATACTGAATGCATCTCACAAACATGATGTGTAGTTTTCTTGTCCTCTCAGGGTTGCGGTGACACAGTAGGATTCATCCAGGCAGTCTTTGGCCTCCTCCTACCTCTGGGATACGAGTACGACCCCGGTCTTGTCCTTTTGGTTCGCGTGCCAGGAAGCGGAGTGGGCGACTGTATGTGGCAGCAACTAATTGGCCTGCTGAAGGGCTTCGCAAAGGGACACACTCTGGTTCTGATGCAGGTGAGACGACCGGAGCAAGTTTGAAGTCGAAGTCTTCATAAACTTTATTTTTCTTTGGGCTTCAGACGAATGATGGGGCATGTATGGGCCCTACTGCCTCCGCCCTCCTTGGGCACCCTGCGCCTCCTCTGCAGGAGCTTCTGACTCCGCTCCCAGACGATGGAGGTGCTTTGGAGAGAATGAGAGAGAGGCTGCAAGCTGACTGGAAAATGCTGCAAACAACAGGTGAATGGGTTTGCTGCAACCCTTCCATGTTGGGCATCAACCCCAAACTCTCAAAACTCAAAATTACATGATGTATACTAACAAAAACTTGCATGTATGTGTGTCTTAAGTATCTTCAGGCAATGGAGAGACTGCTAAGAGCTGAAGCTGTTCTGCTGCCATTTGTCTTTGTGGAGCTGATGGACGATTTGACGTATGACATTCGGCAGCTAGTAAACCCCACACTGTTCATTTTTATATCCAAAGTGCTGTTTTATACTCTAAATTATGTTTCAGTCAATGATTTTCATACATTCTTAAATGTATTTGTAATAGTCAGTATTATGCTGAACTAGTGAAACGTTGGTCTGGTAGCTGCTTTTTTTATGAGATGCTAGGCGGCTAACGACGTTGTACCGCTTGTGGCGTCTAAACGTCATTTCCGGGGCTCTTCTTGGATTCCACGTTCACCAGTTTATTACATTCCGACAAGACAAAACCCAACAACTCCAAAGAACACGACAACAGTATTTACCCGGACTCCGCCACCACGGTAACTTCAACGCTCTTCTGGTTTTAACACATCCCTATTACGTGTCGCCCCGTGGCTCATTTGAGCCCACAGCCCCCTCTAGTGACCAAAGAGGGATATTACACGTATTTGACACCTATAACTGCTCTGTGATAAAAAATACAAAAAAAAAGGGGTGAGATGTTTTTTTTGTGATTTTTCATATGTTGAAGCAATTCATCGGATGTAAACCAAAAGTTGGGCACCTATTTATAATTAAAACAGACCATATTAATGATGTGTTTATGTGTGGTTTGGAAATTATAGATGTTTTGCTCTGGAGTGTGCTGCCACTATGAGAGAAAAGAATATTTGAGAGAAGTGAAAATTGTTTATAAAGTAGTTAGATGACAATCCTCAACCTTAGGGGATGCTTTATTTCTCATTTTCCACTTAATTTAGTTATTTAATACAGTATCTGTCAAACCATTCTTTATCTTATTGAGTAGCTCTCTCTTTTCCTTCTGTTTTTCCTCTTTGTTTTCTTCTGAATTCTGCTTTTTTATTATCATTGCTGTCATTTTGTGTTCCACACTTGAACATGTCTTTATGTGTGTGCAAAATATTAGTATTTCAACAAAATACATTCCAGTGCCGATGAATGTCACGTTGGTTTGGGCTGTTTTATGCATTTAAACTTCAACTGATACAACTACAACAGCAACTTCAGAAGCAATTTTGCTCAAGTTTTATCTTTAATGTAGTTTTTCTTTTGTTTGTTTTAAATCCATGTTTGGTCATAATCAAATATACAACCTCAAATATTCTCATGAACCTCAAATAATGTTTGGTTTAATGTCCTTTAGCAAGTTGCAGGTCACATCCAAGAACAGGTTTCTGGCTCTTCTTAGTTGGTTTGATAATTAATTTAAAGAGGTTGATTTTATGACTGTCCAACGTAATCCACATTTCCACCAAACCTGAGGTATATATATATTTTTTTCTGTTTTAACAGCCTGTTATGTTCAGGTTTCCATCATCTAATTCTTCATTTAAGATGAAGTTTTAAAAGTGTTGTAGAAGTTTCAACTATTGATCCAACAAGTGGCTCATTACTGGAGTCTTCAATAATACAGAGTTCCAGGGGGACATCTAGTGGTCAAAAAATGAAGTGCAACTCATGTATTATAGTTTTATATAAATATAACTTTGCGGCCTGAGTATCAAAGTTGGGTAGTAACTACTAGTTACATTTACTTCAGCAACTTTATGGAAAAATAACTTCAGGACTAATTTTACTACACTTTTTAATTTTACGCTACTGTTTCTTGAGAATGTTTCTGGATGCTCTACCCACTTTAAGCTACTTCACTGAATGAAGAAAAAGCTTTCCTTAACCACAAGTCTTGTTAAAGCTTCATAAGTTTTATATTGAAAGAAACTGATTAGGACATTTTTTCTTTTGCCTGATTTTGTTATTTTGTAATTGTTACTTATGTAAATTACTTTCACTTTGGTCTTTAACATACCAAAATTTCCACTTCATATTTTGGTCTGATTATGTAATTTTTAAATATTGAATGATTGGTGTTTTGGTCACTTGCTCAATACTTGAGTAGCCTTTTTACTGAATACTAATTTACTCTTACTTTAGTAATTTCTTGGACTTGAGTAAAACCATGTTGAAGTAGGATTATTTTTGGGAACTCTGCCTACCCCTGAGTGTTTCAAACATCACTAAAGTGCTTAAAATGTCAGCATTGACCTGATGAAACCATGCCTCGTCAAGAGTGGTTCATACATTTCCGTTCATATCTTGAACTGTCCTATCACCACTGAGCAAGGTAGTCCCACAGCATGATGCTGTCACCACCACACTTACCAACTGGGATAAATTTGAAAGCTCCCTTTCAGATCCTCCAGTCTCTTTTTTTGTCATGGTGGTGCAAACAGCTGAGTCTTTGTCTGCTCTGATCATCAAACATTTCTCTAACACAGTTGTCTTAATTGTCAGTGTGGCAAATGTCACAAATTTCTAGGTCTTAATCTTGGTTCATGTTGATGTTGCACACCAGATTTACTAGATGCCGAAACTGACGTTTCCAGCATCTCCCAGTTCCAATTTTCATTCGTCTGATGGTAACAGTCTGGATTAGATGGATGAAACTTGGACACGGTTGGATGTTCCAACAGGAAAAATGATCTCAAACACACAAACTGTTTCTTGTAATGGATAAAACAGACTAACATGAAGCTGCAGGACTGATCCAGACCACAAGCCTGTCATAAAAATTTGTGCTTGAAAGCAGTATGTTTTCCAGGAAACCAATTTAAATGTGCTTTAGTATTTCTGATTGAAAGAATGGTCGTAAATGCAGACATTTTTTAGGCTGTAAGCTTGTTGGAAGCTGCGAAAAGCCTGTGGTAGATAAAAGTACAGCACGCGAAAGGGACTTTTAACCAAACCTTGGTGGGGTGAGTATATTTGAGACGATATGGAGCAGAAACAAAACACAAAAGATTTTCAAAAATTTCGCTTCAAAACCTTGTCTTCAAAATTCACTGAAGCTGGAGTTCACTCAAAAAAGGACCCTGTCTTTTTCCAGGTTTTTTCAAATGGTTTTATTTTTGTTTTTTATTATTTTAGAGTACAAAACTGTAGTGAATCTGCTTCAATTGAAGTTGGGCCTAAACTATAGGTTGCACAAATTATAGGAAAACACACACTTCTAAAAAGGGTGTCCGAGTTTGAGAGAGCGGTGTCAAATGGGGCACCATTAAAATGGCCCCATTCTAAACGGCACATAACCATTTTAATGCTTTTGTGCCGTTTAGAGTTACTTACATAAGGCAATCTAGAACTGTTAGAAGGGATTGTCCCATAGACTCTTTAAAGTGCACTTTTTGCATATTGGTACCCTTTTTTTACTTAGTAAAAAATTCCAACTTGCAGTTTTAGTGGAGCTATTAGGTCTAGTTAAACCTGAATTCAAAGGCTGTCTACAGAGAAGAGGTTGTGAAACTACCCAAATTAGATTTTTATATCTATATAAAAAGCATTTAATCAGTCGGTGAGTCAAAAGCAAAATACAGAGGGGAGAAATGTTAAAACGGCAATAATAAAGAATGTCAATTTAACAAATCGAGAAAACTGCGGCATTATTAGACTTTTGCATATTAGAAGATATAAGTGAAAAAGAGCAAGAAACCAAAATGTTTTCCAAACTCACTTTTCATTTTTCCATACTATTCAATAAATTGCAAACTTTTCCAGATTTTTATTTTTTTTTTTGTGTGTGTGTGTGTGTGTGTGTGTAACCTAAACCTAAATTAGCCCACACGTGGGCTAATTTTAGCTAACCGACAACATGAACGACATCTGCAGGCCTGTGGGTGGCGCTGTGGGTTAGCCGCAGCAAATAGAGACTTTTTCCTCCCATGTGAATCATCTGTGTTAAAGCCAAACCACCGCGGCTGCCTCCTGGAAGAAGCCTGATTACTGTGCCGTGTGTGTGTGTGTGTGAGAGAGAGAGAGAGACAGTGTGTGTGTTTGGGCTGTGATTGGGTAATCTGAATGCAGATCTGGGAGGAGTGAGCGGAATAACAGAGAGATAAGAGAGACGGGGATAAAATAAAAAAGGGTTGGCCCAAAGAGAAGAGCCGCAACAAGAACCATGTCTCTGACTCCGAGCGCATCTGCCAGCCTGCAGCCAGCAAAGATGAAAAAAGACGAATCCTTTCTGGGGAAATTAGGAGGAACCCTTGTCCGGAAGAAACGGGCTAAAGAAGGTGAGTCGGTTTAGAGTTTTTCCTGCTTCAAGGCGTTTTTGTTGTTGTTATTGTAATAATAAGTCCCCCTGTGTTTCTGTCCATGGTGCTGCAATCACAAGATTTTCCATCGTAGAGTAGGCACGTTGTTTGAAATGCAAACACAGACGGGTTTTGATGGTGGTGGAGCTGATAAAAGTTAACATGGAAGGCATCTATTTATATAAACAAAGACTTCATAGATGGCAAACTCCTCTGGCATTCAACATGAGGTAAAGATGTATAAATAGATCAGATCCTCAGAGTGACCTGTTACAGGAATGCCTTTTGATAAAGAAAAAATTAAGATTATTAACTTGAAGCAGTCTTTATTTTTCTTCTACTATTCTGTGTTTAAGCAGCTATTTTTATGTCCTTAATCCACAGAGCAGTTTGGTCAGAAGGACAGCTGCAAAGGTTTATCAACCTCAAGCTGTGTGTGTGTGTTTTCTCACTGCCATGTGTTTGCAATTTCCATTAGAGCAGACCCACTGGCAGGAGGTCAGAAACATTTTAATTGTTTTAGGAGGAACCCTGGATTCCAGGCTTCACCTTTCAAGGAGAATGTTCTCTCATTTGAACTTCTCTTAATGGATCGGGCAATGCAAAACTGCTTTTGTGCAGTTTAATCCTTTTGTTTTTCTTCCCCCATTGAATTTAGCAAAGATACTCACAATGTTGGGTTTAAAAGTGCAAACATTCCTAACGTTTAAGAAAAAGACCGTTTTCAGAGCGGTTTTAGAGGTTTTGATGTAAAGCTAAACAGTTTTTGAAATATCTAAATTGTAAGATTTCATTCTAATTTTGAGGAGACGGTGAAAGAAAGAAAGAGAAAAGCTCCTGGTTGTTCTTCGCCTCAAATAAAATCACCATTGCCTAAGTTCAGATAGCAGCTGATGGTTACAACTCATATTGTGATAATTTCTGACTTTCAAAGATGAAAATGGATGTTAATTTACAAAGAACTGAGTTGTACAATTGATGTAAATAACTAAGGGGTGACCTCACCTGTTCTATGTAGATCCAATCAGAAGTTTAATCGTCTGAAAAGGCAAATAACTTCAATGGATTTCAAAATAGTTTTGTCTAGTCCGACTTGTGTTTCAAAACCAGTTTTGATGTATGTTTGGGATCATTTTTCAACTTTAACACCTAGCGAGTCATCGTCCAATGACGTCAGTTTAACATCCACACAAACTCGGACCTTGTCACCCACCCACTCAAGAAAAATGGGATTTCCAAATCTATGTATACTGTAATATATGTTGCTATTAATAGATGTTATTATTAGATGTTGGGAGCATCATGTTTATCTCTAGTGGTTCTGGTGATCAGAAAGGATGACTCCCTCAAAAGTCTTGAGCTTCACTTTAGTTCAGTAGCTATGGATTAATAAAACCCCAGTAGGGAGTCCAACAGGACAGTGATCATAAGCGGATATGAAAACTGAGTTTGGAAGGCTAATAATAAGCTTCTTTAAATGAATTTGACATCAAAGCTGTGGAAAATTTATAGACTGTGCTTAAAATTCAGGTCAGAGCCAAAAAAGGTCCAATATCCAACCTGAAGTATGCCAGAAGTTTCACGACGGCTACAAAAAAAGTTTGGTTTCTCTTTAAGGAGATGTATCTATGCTATACTTTAACCCCTCAATTTGTTTTTCTTCAATAATAATAATACACACAAAAAAGCAAAAAGTCAAAAATGAGTGTAGATGTTTTCACCATGAAAGCACCTGATGCGTTCTGCCAACCTCTTCTCTGATTTAAATCTGTTTCCGATCTAAATTTGACCAACCTGTTGAGTGCGTACCACTGATGCTGACTGACGTTTTCCTTCCTCATACCCAGGATCTTATCAGAAGTTTCTCACCACCACAAGCCGGATCTATATCTGCTTCATGAAAGTAGAAGTGCTTACTTGGAAGACCTCACGAATTTTAGCTGATAAAATGCTCCAGTCAGAAAAGCTATGAACATGCATCAGCTTAACGATGACTTCTTCTACAAATGTATTGAGATTCTCAAAGTTAGTTTCTTAAATCCTCGGTTTGTCATGTTTTCATGACGCTAGAAAGTAATGGACTGCAAATGAGCTAAGGTATTATTTTAAAAATGCACAAGTAGAATAGTTGAAAAAGGAAATCCTGTGCATATATTTGAAACGTGTCACTCTGAACTAAAATTATTCATTCAAATAATTAATAAATATTCATAAAATGTTGTGGAATAAATTAGGGCTGTTGTAAAAGAATATTTTAGTAATCGAGTACTCTATGGAATATTTTTACGATTATCCGAGGAATCTGATCTCTCTCTCTGCCATTCCTACCATTCACTCCAAAACCACGATTCCAACGCCAGAAAAGCTGCCGTAGTTCAACCATCGCACCACAAACTTCTACAATCCTTATTTGTCCCCAAAACGCCACACAATTCAACACCATGCTGCGAGCACTTCACAACAATTCATAGGCGGAAGTGAGAGGACTGCCCTCCACAAATAATGATCCGGCTGGAACACGGTGCGCTACATAATAAAACAATTTAATTAAGCTTCGAGGCAGATAAATTTTCCTTGAGGAATTTTAATACTCGAGGAATTGTTTCAGCCCTAGAATAAATAATCTCATACTCTACAAACAGGTTGTAATTCAGTTTCAGAATCATGTTTGCCAAAATAATATATGTAGTTCAAACAGAAAATATAATTTTATTCCCTTTGTGACTAATGTCGCTAATTCGCATCATACGCAAATGTACACTAATTTCAGGTCTAGCAATCAAATTAAGGATTGTTAGTTAACGTATGACAACAAAAAGACAAGCAATGTTTTTATTTAAATAAATGAACATAAATCCAGGCAATGCTTGTTTTAAATTTGTGATATTTGTACGAACCTTCTCATTATCTGCGTGAGACGCCCTCACACAGATCTCAGATCTGTTGAATGTTTAAAGAGACAGTAGCATTGTAGCTTTTGAAGGCAACGTTGCTGGCAGAAGACGGCGTGTTGCCGTCCTGGGTGTGGTTCAAAGCCGACACTCAGCAGATGAGTTATGCCGTTAGAAAAGTTGCCTCACTTTTGCTGAATAATCTCTTACTAGTGACCACAACATGTGGTTCAGTGCTACATACAGGACAGAACATGTCACCTTTTCAGAGACTTTCGTCTTTGGCGTTTGACTCTCTCTGTGCGAAGTGATAAGCTGGAAGGAAGTCTGTGTTTCGCCGATGAGATTGGAATCAATTTGTGGGCAGACAGTGTAGTTCGCTGGAAAACGATGAGGCTGCCGTCGCATCCTGATCGTTTTGACACTGTGGTTACACCCTAAATATACAGTACAGTGTAGAAATAAACAGACTGGAGGACGGATGGCAACAGCAGTGAGTCATTACACTCTACATGTAAAATGCTTTCTTATTTTAGTATAACTTCGTATGCACCGTATACCTAATTTAGCTTGCTTAAAAATTAAGTTTTGAACAGTACATAGTGGTCTGTTTCTTTATGTGATTATTTTACTAAAAGAGGAATTTACTCAATTTGTGCCTAATTTCTACTGGATTTGGTTCAGTTTCATTTACAAATTTCCGAGCTTGTACTGCAATATTCAGTGGCTTACACAAATTTATTAGAACCACAAATTTGAATGTATATTTTTATTATTTTATGTGGTTGACAACACAGTGCAGAGCCATGAAGTGGGAGGAAAATAAGAATTTTTAAGTTTCCAAATAAACATCCATAAATAGTTGTATGCATATTCAGCCCTCTTTAAGATAAAAAAGAACTTTATTGATCCCTTTGAGACTTTCCCTCAGGGAAATTGTACCACATCTTGTTGTTTTTGAAACGTCGTCTCACTTCCTCAACTCCTTGACAGATCAAACGGAAACGAGCCCTTTTTATCACCAGCAGAAAATCAACAGATCAAACTTTAAAAAAGAAGAAAAAAAGGCTCCCACACACAGATAACGGGGGGGGGGGGGGCAAAAGAAATTCCACCTGGGGGGGCTAAAAGGCAAAACCCCC
>NW_015114737.1:105143-109896 GCF_001443285.1 Poecilia latipinna | reverse complement strand
GGAGCTGAAAACAGAACTGAGGAGGTAAAATCTCATTATCTGACATTTATTTTGTGGAAAAATGTAAAAAAAAAATTTAGGTTGCCCGCAAACATTAACTTGTTCAAGGAAGCATAATAGTTCACATTTATTAGAAACAGATTAGAAATAGAAATCAAACTTATTCAAAAAGTCTGTAATCTTGGATCTTTTCAAATCAAGACTTTATCTCAATAATTTTATTTCCATATTTAATTTTAGGTGTTTTATGGTTATCTCACCTGGTCGGTACAAACCGGGGCGTGAACATCTGAAGTGTTTCTCGCAGCCAGCAGTCACTCTGAACTCACCTGGAGGGAAAAGGCTGAACCAAATCCAATTAGCTGCACAAAGTTAGCACAACTGACAGACATGAGTCATGTTTGATTTGGGGAGAAGGGGAGGAAGTACCAGCATTCTTACAAAATAAGAGCCCACATTTTACCTTAAGTGAAGCTTTATTTTGAAGAGTTATGCTGGGTTTTGTTTTATTTTGTAATTGTTCCTCATTCTGTCCGGTTCCTGCAGATCTTCATAAAGAAAGCAGAGTGAAGCTCCGCCTCCTGAGCTCACCTGATCGCAGAGCGGCGCCCCCGTGTGGCCGCTGCGGAGCCGTTCAGCTCAGAGACTGAAACCCTTCGAACAGGCGGCACCGGCTGGTTTCCACGGCAACGCGGACCAACCAGAGTTCTGTATTTATGTGTACATACGGTAAGATAAATGTGAAAACACTGGAAGTCGGAGTGCCGAGCCGCCTCCGATGATCGATCTGCTGCTTCGACACACTTCCTGTCTGCAGACACACCCCTTCCTGTCGTCACACACCACCTTCACACACACTCACGGGCGTGTGTGTGTGTGTGTGTGTGTGTCAGCCGCTGCGGGTCCTCCCTCCGTCGGTTAACGAGTTGCCTTAACGAGGACAGAGCAGACTGCGTCCATGTAGCGTCCGTCCTGCTGAAACTACTGAAGGCGTTTGGAGTTCGACCTGAGGCCTTCTCGCCACAGCGCCCTTTGTTTACTGCGCCGCCTGGAAACTTTCTGTTTTCCGTAGAGAGACTGTTTTCCATCCAGACGTTGTCTTCCAGAGAGGGACCAGCCTGCGGGCTCGGAGCAGAGGAAGTTTGGATAAATGGTTCCCGTTCTGTCGTTCCTTCACATCAGCTGTAGGTGCCTTCTGATGTAAATAGTCCCGAAACACGGGTCGCTCTTCCCGACCACATTTTACTCCCTTTAGTTTGGATTTTAGATGTGGAGGAACAGCAGATTTTCTCTTCTGATCAAAAATGCCAAGAAGTTTTTCTACGCCACGTCACACCGGCTCTGCAGCCGTCCTCCATCACAGCAGCACGTCAAAAATGTTTCAGCTGTGCATACAAGCATCAACATTAGCATGCTAATGCTAACCCCTCAGGTCCAGTGTTCTATATGGATGACGGCCATTTTTCAAGATGGTTGCCTTTTTTTTTTTTAACTAATATTTGGAATAAAATGTTCCTCATTTCCATGAATTGGAGGAACTTTGTGTCTCCATAAAACTTTAAAGTGATAAAAAGCAGCAGAATCAGAAACTGAGGATTTTGCTGTTGGCGAGAGACGGACCACTTAACGGTTAGCGTTAGCTTCATTAATTTTTTTAACGTATTGAACAGTTTAGCGTTAGCATAACTAAGATTCTCCTTTAGTTAGTGGCTGGTGAACCATACATAGCTTAACTGGTTAGCGGTGGATAATAATTCCTGCCAACTTTAGTGGAAACATGTATTCTACATTAAAACCCTGGTGGCCATTTTGAAAAATGTCCACCAGAAAAAGAACAAGATCAAGAAAATATAAATAATTTGTATGGTTGAAAATATTTAGGCTTTAATTTGACACCAAACACATTCATCTAATTGGAGATTTTTGTGCAGAACTAAAAATTTATTTTCCATTACAATGGCAGCCATCTTGAAAAATCAAAAACTTACCTATAATTATGATTTCTATGACTTCTGTATAATTTGACACCAAAAGCATTACACTTCGGCAAACTTAGGGCCACAGTATATTTTCCTTGACCACCATGGCGGCCATTTTGAGTGTTTCAGAGACTAATGCTTTTTTTGGGGGAACATTTGTGTCATGTTTGGTTCTTGTATCCGCACGTGAAAGATTTTGCTGAAACGTTAGATCTGCTGGTCAAAACTTCCTGCTGTGACGTTCTGCTTTCATTTCGAAGCTTTTTACAATCAAACCCTTCAGATTCACCGTGTCGGATTGGACGGGTTTCACAAACACTGCAGTAGAAAGGGTTAGATAAAGATTTTCACAATCATTTTTCTAATTTGAGCTCCTGAGTAACAAAGTTTTCAGTAAGGTTTTTCAGAAAAGCTAAAAACAAGCTGGTTTGGTGAAACAAGGAAGGAGATCCAATCAGATCAGTGATTTTTCCCATCAGATCCATTGGACCACTTTGTTAAAGAAAACCAGGAAAATGACCTCAGGGAACAATTTATCTGGACTTTTCCTCCGCTCAGACGGAGCTCCGGTCTCTCTGCCCAGACTCACTGAACATAACTTGAGTTTTATTTCGTTTCCTCTTTGATGCACTGGATTGCATTACTGTCATCTTGTTTGTGTCTTTTGTACCCTTTAGATAAACTATTTAAATGAGCTTCTATCCAATCTGTGGATTGTAATAAAGAGAGAAAATGAAATAATTTCAGCCTCTTTGTCGTTTTTTACAGTGTAGCACATTTTCACGTTGGCCTTCAACAAATCCAAAATGGCCGCCGATAGGTCATCAGTTTCCGCTCAAAGCTCTGCTAACATGGGCTTCATCAGACTGCAAAGATGTAGGAAAGTACCCTGGTGCCAGTTAATCTAATAGCATTTTAGCTCATTTTGATATGAAAGCTAAACTTAGCATTCAGTGACAGAATTAAGTTAATATTAGTATTTTAGGTGTCAAAATAAAAACACTCAGCAAAATATTTTGTGCATGCTAAAAATTTAACTTCAAACTAGACATTTTAAAGCTAGATATTTATCTTGCTAACTAAATATTTAGTTTTAAACTTACATTTATAAATAGTAATAAGAAAAAGTAATATTCTCTCAGTGAAAATGACTTTTTCCTCTTAAAACAGGCTAAATAATCCAAATTACCGCTGTTATTTTTGACAGTGTCCTGAGGGTGATTAAAGTTTTGCACTTCTTCTGAACAGCTTGTAAAAGTTTGTATTTGAAAACTTTTGCTGACTGAAGATTTAAAGTTTGACAGTAACGGATTTTACTGTTATTAATAAACTGGTTTACATTGCATTACAGTCAAACTAGACATTTAGCTGGTTTATTCAATATTCGATATATGAAAGAGAGGTTGCTCTAGAACAATTACAACTAAGACAACAGCGACCCCATGCGGTCAGATGTTGAGTTACATCTGGATTTGCGTCATGATGAGACATGATGGGGTCACAGGTCACATGACGGCGGTTGCAGCTCCACTTAAAGGATCAGGAAAATCTGGGATAAAACACCTGAAAGTCTGAGTTCAGATCCAAACCCAAAACAAATGAAACGCAGCTTTAATCTGACAAACAGAAGGAATGAACCGGATGTTTATTCTGCTTTTCTCTAGAATAAACCAGATAATATGACCTCAGGATAATAGAAATACATCATGACCTGTTAGAATAAAAAAATAGTTGCAGCCATGCAGGTTGTTAAATAAAAAATAATTAATTTCTATCTGAGCTGCTCCTGTTCTGCTCCAAACTAAACTTAAAGTTTAATTGAACAAAAACATAAATCCAGGTTATTAATCCAGTTGGCTTCTAGTCAACTCATCAAGAACACTGATGTCTTATTAATTTGCTCTTTTTAATGGTGTCTTTTGATCATGAGTCTCCAGCATCATGACTAACAAAATAAGCTCATTTAAAATTTATTTTTGTTTTATTTTATTTGTCTATTTGTGTATTAGATTTGTTGTGGATCAGAACCAGCCAGTTCTGATCCAAACTCTGAGATGTGTTATTTTAATTTTTATCTCAGAGTTTCTGTGTTCCTTCAGTCAACCAAATACTTTTAATTATGCATGTTTGTTTTTATCACAGACATAGTTGTTTAAATTCAGGAAGATCATAAAAGCATAATAATAATGTCACATGTTCTAAAAGTTGAGGTCTAAATATTCTGCCAACTGAATTAAAAAACAAAGACAAGGAGACATTTTAATTTTAATTCAATTTCTTTTGGCATTTAAAACATAAAAAAAAACATGAAATCTTTGGTTGAGAGATACAAAAACTGTTTTTTATTTTTATTTCTTAGTGAATGTTGCATTTATAACTTCAAATGTTGGCGGCAGGTATGGCTGACCTCCAGAACATTTTTAAAAATCATTTTAATATAAAGTGCCTGGAAGTTCTGAAGGAATTAACCAAATAATGCTGATGTGAGAACTGAAGGGATTTTACTACGGAGAGAGAGGAGGGTCATTTTCTGAGGTCTGAGGTTTCAACGGGTTTCTGTGCATATTTGGTCATATTTTCTAATATTTGATGGTTCTCCAGTAAGCAGTGACTGGCTTATGATGAGACACAATGTTACTGTAAGCAGAGGTTCCCAAACTGTGGGGCGCACCCCCTAGGGGGGGCGCAGGAAGCCGTCTGGATGAAACAAAACAAAACAAAAAAACATGAACACTGTATGCGCTGGGTTTTTACCTTAGAATGGCCAACTCTCT
>NW_015114737.1:79614-101403 GCF_001443285.1 Poecilia latipinna | reverse complement strand
ACACACAAACACACAAAAAGTTTGGGAACCACTGCTGTAAAGGGATTTTAAATATGGGCAGAATGAATCAGAGGCATTGAGGATTAACTGGAATAGATGGGTGATATGACTTGTTTTGTAAAGTGTCTTGAGTTGACAGTGTTAATTCCCATTTGGTACTGTCAATAAACTAAATTTAATTGAATTACGGTAATCTTAAAAAAGGTAATTATTGCTTTTGAAACAGAGTTCTTATGTTTTAATATTTCAAATATAAAAAAACAAAATTAAATTTTTTTTTCAACAGTTATTAACCACAACAAGTGAAAAAAATTGCTTCTATTCTAATTTCATATTTTTACATTAGGCCTATATGTAGTAAGTCTTTCCCAGACCGCTCTATAAGCCGCCGTTTATAAAGCTGTAATAAAACAACAGGGATATTGATTTTCGATTAATGATATTTTACCATAAAATCAGTTTCAGTCTCAGCCCAAACCATTTCTCAGGTTTCGAAAGACTTACTACAGCCAATCAGCGCACATTTCCTGTGACAGCTGCGCCAATCATCACCGTCCACGAGGTTCAGTTCTTAGACTGGCTGTCCGACAGAGATTTTCCTGCAACCAATGGGCGGCTGCCATTTGACAGGAAACGTCTGACCCTGGATCCGGCTGGCCAATCAGCGTCCAGGGAAGGCGGAGATTTCCCTGTGATTCTTCCACGTGACCCTCCTCACTAGTTCCCAGGCGGTCGCATCTCGGAGCTTGAGGTGAGTAAAGAAAGCGACAAATTAGCTTTTTTACTGGAAAACACAGAGAATGCGGCTTTTTCCGGATGGGAGCGGATTGATTCTGGATGTGAGGCTGGAGGTAGCGCCCTGTCTGCGGGTTCTGGAGGGTAAACATGGAGCGGAGAGTGGGTCGGAGCGAAGTGGCTAGCTGGGGCTAATTAACCGCAGGTGAACCCGGACCGCCTGCTAGCTTGGTCCGGTGGAGGCTTTTTACCTCAAAATACTCCCACAATGATCCAGAAACGGTTTAATCTCACTAAAAAGCAGCTTTATGAGCCGGATTGGTGTTTAAATGCAGGCTGAAACATCCAGAAAAACCGGAGCTGCTCGGCTGGATGTGCATTGACCTAGCAGGCTTAAACTGGAGTTTAACTTTAAAGATTAAATTAAAATTAAAAAGCTAGAGGGGGCTTTAGGTCACAATGAATTTAAGTCTGTGTAATAAGCAGAATATTTGTTTTCTGTTCATTAATATTCACATAAAGGAGCCTAAAAGTTGAAACCCAGAACAATTTGGTGCAAAATATTATTAGAATAAGTTTAAAATGAAGGCAGCCGGTTTTATGTTCCTCCGTTTACACTGTAAAACTTTATGACCTGTAATAAGGACAATGCTTCATTTAAATGTCAGTTTAGGATAGTTCTACAAACTGCTCAACAAACAGCATTTATTAAGCATTTTAGGTTTTGGTGGTCAAAATAAATGAATGAATTAACTGGTACCAGACATTTCCTAGAGCCAGGAAGCTCAGTTCATCTTACAACTGAAAATGGGAATTAAACTACAAAATGAAGCCAAATAAAAAAAAATAAAAATAAAATTTGCCCAAAAACCATTCATCTAACCTGTTTTAAAATGATTATTTTGTTTGTAATAATTAAAAAAATTGGACCTGAAAACCAAATTTTTGTCCTAAAATTTACAGTAATTTCTGCAGTTTTTCAGATATTTGCATAAAACTTTATTATTATTGTTATTATTATTATTATATTCACCCAATGCATAGGTTTCAGTAGTAAATAAACCGGGTTTATTTACTACTGGACCTCCATATCTGCGGCCCGTCTATCAGAACCATCATCTGACTAACTGGGTCACAGGAAGCTGGACTTCTCCACCCAATTCTCATCCTGGTCCGTCTCCCAGTTTTCCCAGTTTAACATTGAGGATTTTTCCAGTTTTTCCTCCAGAATGTTTGTCTCCCACTGTTGGAGGACTTCCTGGTTTCTGACCAGTCAGAGAGCAGACGGACACGCCCACTCCCAGTAGATTTCTGATTGGTTCTGGACAAACTGGACCTGGAGGTTCTGTTTCAAACATCAGAATTGAAATATTTTCTATTTTTGATTCAACATAAAGTTTAAATTCCGGTCTGTTTGCTGCTTTTCCTCTTTCTGGTTCTGGTCTGGCCCGTTTTCCTGCTCTCTGGTTCTTTTGGGTCAGGTCTTCCTCAGGAAGATAATCTGAGCAGTAAATGGAAAACTTTGTCAGGTTGATGTTTAATCTCTAAACTGTAAATGAGAAATATTCAGACCAACTTTTTGCTCATTATTCCAAAATAAACAAAATATTATAAATCTTTAAAAATGCAATGTTTTAATAAAACAAACAAAATGTCAGGTTTGGAAACCTAAAACGCTCATAAAACACAGAGGAGACTTGAATGAGTTTTTCTCACGAGGGGGTCAAACAGGAAAGAGTTTCTCAGTTAGAATTTCCTACTTCTCCGAGTCTCTTCCTGTTGTCTTCCTCATTTTATTTAAAATTGGCGTACCCTAACTGCTCGGCCTGAAACCGCCAAAGGGGTGGGGAAAAGTGCAGTTTCAAGCCCACTTCAGTTAACTCAGGTCAAGTCGATGTAAGTAAATAGATCCAACACAAAAATAATAATTTATTGCAGAAAACAGACCAGATGTTTTCTTGAATAAAAGGTTTCATATCTATTTTGGTTGAATGTTTTTTTGTTTTAGAAAATGTTTTTAATTTAAACTAAACGAGAACATTCTTCAAAAATCTGATGGGAAAAACGTCAGTGATATTAAAATAAAACATGGCCAGAAGGAAAGTTAAATGAGTGAAACGACGAAAATTTGAGGTTTAAATATTAATTTGTAGCTTTAATAAAAACATAAATCAGATGTTTGTTGATATTTTTACCCATAAATGAGAGTAAAACCTGAGGTTCTGATGGTTCTTCTGGACCAGACCGGGTCGATGATCAATCACTTCGTCTTGATTGAGTTTGCTGTGTTTTTATTTTGAAGGCAGGTGTGATGAATTAAATGGAAATGTTTACTGGACACGAAAAGCCGTTTTTCTGGATTTCTCCTCCATGCCGGCTGCAGGGAGCCGCTCTGTTTCTGTTCAAACAGAAACCAGTCAGAACCGGTCGGAACCAGTCGGACCTGCTGGGGGACGCGTTAGCCTCAGCTGTATGAGCTCTGGATCGGATCAGGACTGGATGAGTTCAGCACCGTCAACAGTGATAAACATCTCAGGACTAGTTAGAACCAATAAAACACAGTCAGAACCAGTTACATTTAATTAGAACCAATTAGACCCTGTCAGAACCCATAAGGACCAATTGGGGCCAATTGGCATATGTCAGAAACCAGTTAGATCCCAGTTTGGAGCAGGTCCTGCTCTCTTTGACATCAGATTAGCGGAGAAGTCCCACCTCCCTGGCGCTCTGGATTAGGTGTCTGATTTATCAGCCAATCAGAGCCTGCGGCTGGAATCTCGTTTGGCAGCAGGAAGCTGAGGCGGTTCTGCTTTTACTCTGCCTGAACAGAGCAAGTTGCTGCGGTAACCTTCCTCCAGGAGGGAAACCATGCTCTGCTCGGCAACGAGCTGCTGCTCTGACCCGTCTCTGTTCAGGAACCAGAACCTGGAGTGGTTCTTGTTCTGGTTCAGAGCCAGTTCTGAACTGGTCCAAATGACTCCTCCAGTAGATGACGGATCCATTTCTGTCAAGTTTAGGTGAACTTCCAGTCCAGGCAGCGTTTATTAAAACCATCTGATGACGTTTAAAGTGCAACTCTCTGGTAATCTGATTATAAATCTTCCTGTTCATCTATTTTCTGTATTTTCTGTGTTGATTTTTTTTTTACATTTTCCTGTAAATTTGTTTAATTCTGCTTTATTTGACCTCAAGCTGCCTCAGTGGTGCCCTCTGTAGGCCGAACAGTTGAATCCTCCAGCTAATAAAGGGGCGCCCCTGGTGGCAAAAACATGCCAGAACTGCTGTAGAGCAATTGATGCTGTTGCCATTAAAGTTGCTAAATTTCCTTTTTTTGGGAGGGGGGGAAGTGGCTAAGTTGGCAGAAGAGGTTTTGTACATTTTGCATTATGTACTTTAATAATTTGCTGCACAGTACTTTTATGTATTTTCTGTAAAGTATATTTTTGTTGGTTTGTTTTCTTTTTATAAATATCTTTATCCTACATGCCTCCATGCTGCTGCTATTAAACCTGATTAAATACATTTTTTTTTAAATATCTCTAGTTTAAATATTGCTTGGTTATGTCTGTGGCATCCTACTTTATTCAGCTTCACCAGCTCACTGTTGTAACTATAGTAACAGCAAGCTAGCTGTCAAATCACACGGTTTTGATAGCTAACAGCAGAAATTATTCAGGTGTTTCCAAGTAGGGAGGGCTAAATGTTTACCTCACCGTTATGTTATTTATCACCCAGAGATGCAATTCAGGTGTGTGGCAGAAGGGAAATGCCTAAAATATGCAGGGTAAGGGGTGTGAGGACTGGATTTGAGAAGCACTGGATTAATGGATGAAAAAATGTTACTGAAACTGACGTTAAAACAAAGGATGGAACCCTGAGCTTATTTTCTAGAAGCTTTTTAAAGCAGTCACTGCAGATTACTATTGGCCACGCCCCTCTTACTCTTGGCTCCGCCCACTTTCGAATTGGTCGTTCCTCAGGGGTGGGCTTAGCTTTCCCACCTAATGACTGTAAACACTGGTGCGTGTGTGCAGTAATCCCACTGGGTGCAATCTCATTAAGGCGGCCCGTCTTGTGGGGCCGGCTGGTCTCCATCGTGACGGACCCCCACCGCTCCTGAGGGGCTGGGTGGTCTCCATGGCGATGGAGCGCTGCATCATGTTGTGCTTGTCTGCAGACCATGCATCAGAAGGCGCTGCTGTTTGTTCTGCTGGTGGCGGGCCTGCTCTGCGTCAGCCTGGCGCCCACCTGCTGGGCCCAGGACCAGAACCAGGATGAAGACGCGGACGTGGAGGACGACCTGGACCTGGACCTGACTGGAACTGAGGACGACGACGAGCTGGATGGGGACGAAGAAACCCCGCCCGCACCAAAAGCCCCCGCTGCGCCCAAGGTGGACCGCTGGGTGCTGTTGCCGTGGTTACCGACGGTTTAGACACTTGAGGTCTGGCCAATCAGAACCTAATGTACGTGTGGTTCCTCTATGTTCAGGTGACCTACAAGGCTCCAGAACCAATGGGGGAACATTTCTTCGCCGAGTCATTTGACCGGGGGACCCTGGACGGGTGAGTGCACACACCTGACCCGGTTCTGTTCTGATCCAGTTGGTTGAACTGGACCGCAAAAGCCGATACAAATGAAGAGGTTTCTCTGGGTGAAGTAGTCATCTTGTGATCGGAAGGTTGTAGGTTCGATTCCAGCTTCCTCCTGCCATATGTCGGCCTGCCCCTGGGCAAGACACTTTACCCCAAGTTGCCTACTGATGTGTGAATGTGTGAGTGTGAATGGGTGAATGTGACTCTCAAAGGTATTATTTGACCACTCAAAGGTATAAAGTGCTTTGAGTGGTCAAAATGATTGGAAATTGGAAAATATAAGCTCAGTCCATTTACCACTTGCCATTCTGGTTGTTGGGTCAAGAGAAGCGACTGGTTCTGATCCAAACTCGATATTTCTTATTGACCCGGTTGATTCTGATCTGGACCTGGTTGGTTCTGATCCGAATCTGGTAGCTCTCCTTGACCCGGTTTATTTTTGGTTCTAGGTGGGTTCTGTCCAAGGCAAAGAAGGATGATGCAGATGAAGAGATCGCAAAGTACGATGGTATGCCTGTTTGTTTCTGGGTTGGAATCGGACCGTTGGTACCAGATGAAACGTTGTCCTCTGATTGGCTGATGGCGATGATGATGATGGTGTTTGGACAGGTAAATGGGCCGTAGAGGAGATGAAGGACACCAAGCTGCCCGGTGATAAAGGTTTGGTCCTGAAGTCCAGAGCCAAACATCACGCCATTTCTGCCCCACTGCTGCGACCTTTCACCTTTGATTCCATGCCCCTCGTCATCCAGTAAGACCCGATCAGAACAAGAGTCGTTGCTCCGTCCAGCCAGAACCTGCTGACAGGTGTTTGTGTCCAGGTACGAGGTGAACTTCCAGTCAGGGATCGACTGTGGCGGCGCCTATGTGAAGCTGCTAAGCGAGACGCCCGGCCTGGACCTGGTCAGTGTCGGGTTCACTGCTGAAGAGACGGCGGTGGTGGCAGCGGTCCAAATGGGTTTCAGTCTCATTGAGCTCTCTGTCCCTGCAGGACCAATTTGTGGACAAGACGGCGTACACCATCATGTTCGGACCCGATAAGTGCGGAGAAGATTACAAGCTGCACTTCATCTTCAGGCACAAAAACCCCAAAACCGGCCAGTACGAGGAGAAGCACGCCAAGAAACCCGACGCCGACCTGCGGTCCTACTTCACCGACAAGAAGACGCACCTGTACACCCTGGGTACGCCACCTTACACACACACACACACACACACACACACACAAAAACATATACACACTCCTCTCTCATTGCACTTGTGTGGACTTGATTTGACAGGGTGTCTTTGTGTCCTTAAAAAGATTTAAATTCTTAAATGTAAAACTTTAAATTCTTGACAATATAGACAATAATCTATATTATCTTTAACATTAAAGGCATACAGATTCTTGTATCTGTATCTTTTATACAGATACAAGAATCTGTATGCCTTTAATTCAGAGGCATGCAGATTCATTTTCTTCAGTCACATAGACGGAAACGCCCACAAATATACAAAATACATAAAAAACAAAATTCACACAGACAAGAAATATCTACCATAAATTCCGGACTATAAGCCGCTACATTTTTCTCATGCTTCGAACACTGCGGCCTATACTAAGGTGCAGCTAATGCGTTTCTTTTTTTTTAAACCAGTAAAAACATTTTGCCTTGTAACAGCACACCATCTAGTTGTCAGAGGTCCAATGAAATTGTACAAAAATTAAGAGCACTTTCACAAATCAAAACTATAATTTCAAAAACCCTCACATGTAATATCTTATTAAGTATCGCACGTTATAACGTGGGACACTTGCAGCTTAAAATCTGGTGCACTCTACACAAGTGCAAAATTTATTTTCTTTCCAAAATTAGAACATGCAGTTTTTAATCAGGTGTGCTCTGTAGTCCAGAATTTACGGTATTCACAAACACAGAACTGTACACAAGAATATTGCATTTAAGACGTGTATCCATCTGAAATAAAAAAAATAATGTAGATTTTTTTGTATAGTTCTGTCTTGATACAGGTCTTAAATTTAATTAATAATTTGTGAAATTAAACATTTTACAAATTCTTAATCTTGAATTTGTGAAATGTTCATGTGTGTGGACATGGCAAAATGTCCTCACAATGTTGGAGGTTAAGTGTGAGTCTTCATGAGTTAGCTAAACAAGTATACACACACACACACACAGAGTTCTGAGAGTGTAACTGTGCTCTAACGCCCCCCAGTGGTGAATGCCGACAACAGCTTTGAGGTTCTGGTGGATCAGACCGTGGTGAACAGCGGCAACCTGCTGAAGGACATGACGCCCCCCGTCAACCCCCCTGCTGAGATTGAGGACCCTGACGACCACAAACCGGAGGACTGGGACGAGAGGCCAAAGATCCAGGACCCCGACGCCGTGAAACCTGAAGACTGGTCAGAATCTGCTGTTGCTTCACCTTTTCTTTTTAGAAAACCATGCGCAGTTACCATGGTTACATTGGCTAAAATTAATTACGTAAAGCAGATCTAGTTAACTTGCTCATCCAGGGTCCTTAAAGCTCATCATTTAGTTTGATAAGCTTTGTTTCTGTTTGGACACTACATGGGTCCTGACAAAATACATAGACAATCTTCATGTTCATCATGAAATTTTACATGTGCAGCACGGTGTCATCAGCATAAAAGAGATTTTCTGATAAGGACACTTATTCTGGGGGGAAAACTAAGATCCGAGTCCAGATCTCTGAGACACCAGCCCGGATTTTAGCGCAGGCTTACCTGGTGAAAGATGCTTTGTATTTTTGTGAAAGAATAAGGTCAGAATGCCTTAATTTTATCACTGGCCAGAGGATTTTGGTGGTGCTGTTGAAAAAACATCTGATTTGTTCTGGCAAATGTCCATCATGAATGCTTGATTATTATTGGTTCTTACACATTGGGGTGGAGCATCAGTGAGGGATTTCTCACGATGGCGGACAACAGAATGAATGACAGTGGAGCGCATGACGAAAGAAAAAGAAAAGCGCGACCGAGAGGTGATGAAGAAAATATCCAAGCTAACAGGGTTTTTTAAAACCCATATTGGACATGGAACTGATCCATCGTCCCTCTCCGCTTCTCAAGACGTTAGCCTTGCTAACAGCAGTTCTATGGTATGCCAGAACCTGGATCTCTGACTGATCCATTGCCGGGGAGTCAGAGGCGGCGGAAGGTGAACTTCTTCACTGGTCACAGCGATGACCACCCTCACAGTACTGATCCTGCGCTTTGGGTAAAAATTGTGTGAGCTTACTGGACTGAGCAAGAAGCAGGGAATGTGGATGTTAATTTTAAAGCATCGGAACATCTTTACAAACATCAGAAACGATTCTTCTCCAGATCGCGTTTTGAAAGCCAGCTCCAAGCGGTGAGTACATCCAAACACAGGCCGAGTTATCCTCCATCCACCGTGGCTGGGTTTTGTATTTTAAATGATGCTAAAAGTCTGATGCTGTGAAATGGATTTCTGTGAGTGGAAAAAAGCAGCACAACGATTCAAAGAGAAAGAAAACCGCTAAAGTCAGAACAATAAAGCGACTGCTCTGCTCAATGCGAAGTTAAAAAAGCAGAGCTAGCTTTAGCCTCCAGCTAGCAGCGGCTGGAGGAACCGTCCTAATCATAAGGTGAAGGGCCGACTGTACAAATTAACAGTACAGTCCCGCCCTGCCCTGACACGCAGCTAAAATCCAGGTTTGGCTCTCAGAGGGGAAATAACCTGACTGTCTGAACTTGATAAGGAAATAAACCTGATAATTACAGAGAAAGATACAGTTGATACAAACTGAAAGAAGGAGAGAGACAGATAAAGATATAGATGAAGAAGGATCAATAAATAGAGGATGGATAGAGAACATTGTCCAGTTTTTCTTCCTTAGGAATGTTCTGTTGAATAGACATATTCAAGATGTTCAACTATTTCTTTAACAACTACTAAGTATATTTTGTTTGTAGTGATGGTCTTTGCATTCATTAAAGGTGCACCAGTTGAAATTTTCTGGCCAATTACATATCTTTACAAATCTGACTTGCTGAAATTCTTTTGTACGTGTGTTCAAAATATAGCAAAAAAATATAGCAACTGTATAACAATCATGGAGTGACTATTGTAAACCTGCATGTAGAGATGACCTGGTGGTTGGGTCTGTCCATCAGCCTCTCATGGTGGACAGTGGCTGATTTTTGTTTCTTTGTAGGTAGATAAGGTTTGTGATATATAAATATATATATATATATATATAACAGTGATTAAGTAGGGTCTGCACCTTTTCTCATGCCCAGGGGCCCACACCATCCTAAGTCCGGCCCTGCTGAAACATACCAGGAAGTAAGATTTACTTTGCGTACCAAGAGTCCTGAAGAAAATAAAATCAACGCAGAAGAGAGTTGATCTAAGCCAAGTCCCACAGGCAGGAATAAGGCTGTTAGCTAAGCTAGCCGTGTGAATCAGCATAGCTTCGTTAGCTTCGTTAGCCGTCGCTCATGATGTTTCTTCTTAGGGACGAGGACGCTCCTGCTCAGATTCCTGATGAAGATGCCGTGAAACCGGACGGCTGGTTGGACGATGAGGCCGAGTACATCGGGGACCCCGATGCCATCAAACCCGACGACTGGTGAGTCACCATGGCAACCTAAACCACCGACAGTCCTCCCCGTTTGGCAGCTGTGACAGTTCCGTCTCCTGCAGGGATGAGGACATGGACGGAGAATGGGAGGCACCCCAGGTCCCCAACCCCGCCTGCGAGAGCGCCCCTGGCTGCGGCCCCTGGAAACGGCCAATGATCGACAACCCCAGTTACAAGGGCAAGTGGAAGCCCCCCATGGTGGACAATCCCAACTACCAGGTGGGTTCTGATACTCTGAGACGGGCTCGGTCCGGTTCCTGTACTTGGGTTCTGACCGTGTTTCCGGGTTTTTTAGTGCGCCATATTACTGTGAAAATCTTATCAGCTATGAATATCAGCACTTTTCAAGATGGCTCCGTGTTGAGCCTTTTAAACCTTTTACCATAAAATGCTCCTTATTTTCATGACTTGGATGACCTTTATGTCACATTGTATGTTTTTGGATTTGGCCATCCTAGTCATAAAGTAATAATATTTAGCAAAATCACAAACTGACAACGTTGCTGTTAGCGATCATCACACCAGTCCCCAACTCGAAGGAGAAGATGTGGCGCAAAGGTCAGCACTAGTTTCTTATAGTTTTATACATTTACCAGTTAAGCATTAGCTTCTGCTAATGTTCTTACATATTTAGCAGTTTAGCGTTGGCTTCTGCTCGTTTCTTTTATGTGTTTACAGTTTAACACTAGCAGAGGTAAGATTCTTGTTTAGCAAAGGTAGCGAAGATAACTTTTTGGTTAGCAGTGTCCAAAAGTGGCAACAGCTACTGCTGATTTTAGTGCAAACATATATTCTCTATTACAATCATGGCAGCCATTTTGAAAAATGTACAGCAGGACAAGGAAACACAAGGTCAAGAAAATATGTTACATATTTACGGTTCAACATACGTAGGCTATGATCTGACACCAAACACATTTATCCAATTGTTGATTTTAGTTCAAAAATAACTTTTCCATGGCAGCCATCTTAAAAAAAAAAAATCAAAATAATATCCACAAATCTGATATTTGCTGATCCAATTACATCTGATTTAACACAAAAAGTCTTAATCTGTGACCAATATTGGCAATTTTAATGCAAAAATAAATTTTCCTTGTTGACCCTGGCGGCCATCTTGACTTTCATTAATGAACGGTAGTTTTTCAACAAAGCTAGTCACTCAAAATATCTGTGCTAAGTTCGGGTTCTTGTATCTGGATGTGGAATATTGTTCAGAAATATTAAATCTGCTGCTCTGTCAGGGGATCTGGAAGCCGAGGAAGATTCCCAACCCGGATTACTTCGAGGACCTGCAGCCGTTCAAGATGACACCGTTCAGCGCCCTGGGACTCGAGCTCTGGTCCATGACCTCTGACATCTTCTTCGACGACTTCTTCATCACCAACGACCGCAACACGGCCGAGCGCTGGGCCGCCGACAGCTGGGGGCTGAAGAAGGCAGCAGAGGGCGCTGCTGAGGTGAGTCCATGAAGAACAAATCTGGAAACAAAATGTCTGCTGGACGATGCTGTCATTGTTCAGATTGAATCATTCACTGATTGACTGATTCATTTGTTCATGACGAGAATCTTTAGGTCCTTTTTCTCCCTCCTGTTGTTTAACTCTGGATGAAGCAGAAATAAACGCGCCTTAGTTCTGCAGAATCTCTTTGGTTTGTTTTTCTCCTTTAGATCAGAGGAAACGACCTGATGCTGAATCGTTCACATTCCAGTAAACATCTGACCTACAGCAAAGCTGTTAAATTATTCACACCCCTAAAACTTTCTAATCTGCATCACAGTCCATGGAGAGAAAGTTATTCATGGCTTTCAAGCTGTTTACAGATTTTAAAAATCTGAAAAGTGTGGCATGTTTTTATATCCAGCAGTTCTCGGTAGAACCGACTCTGGCCGCAGATCTCCTGCGGATCAGTTTTCATTTCACAGACTCTCAGGTGTATTAAGCTCTGACTTTGACTAGGCCATTCTAAAACACATGTTTTTGTTTTCCACTTCTCTCCTGTTGGTCACATAAAGTCCTGCAGAGTTTCTGGAAGTTTGAATGAAACTGCTTCATGGGGTTTTGCTGATAAATGCAGAAACTTAAGGGTCCTTCAGACCGGGCCCTGCTGGGGCATAAAGACAGGAATGTGTGTGAATTAAGTGGATGCTTGTTTGGTTCTCAGCCGGGTCTGGCAGCCCAGATGCTAACCGCTGCAGAGGAGCGACCCTGGCTCTGGATCGTCTACGTCCTCACTGTGGCTCTTCCTCTCGTCCTCATCATCGTCTTCTGCTGCACGGGCAAGGTACCACACACACACACACACACACACACACACACAAAACCTCCAACTTCCTGTGTGATCCTTCACTTCTCTGGAGGAAGGAAAGATGGGAGGATTTCTCCAAAGCTTCAGGCTGTTATTTTAACCAATCATCTTCTAGCAGGCTGGATCCTGCAGCTCTTTGATGATGATGATGATTACGAAGCACTGCAGTAGCACACCTTCAGTTTATTTATTTGCTGTTTATACTTGAAATGTTTCCCTGAAATTGGAGCTTATAATCTCATTGTGCATCACTACAGACACGTTGCGTGTTGTTGTTTACATCCGGAAATTTTGTGCACAAAGCAGGAGGGCAAATAGTCTCTACTTTTAGTTTCCATCCGTGGCGCGCTGCCGGTAGAACCGCTAACAAGATAAAACCTGGAGATGAAGGGATTATTAATCCAGTGCAGAGCGCCACAGCAAAGGGAAAAATGATGCAGAAACCCATTAAAACATAACTTCAAACTGCTGGATTCGTTTTTCCTCGCTCTGTGTCGGCTACGCTACACGCAGACTCATTGCCATAGCAACCGACTAAAAACAACGCCACTAATGTTTCAGGATTCAGCACCAAAAAACACTCAAACATTTTCCACACAAAGAGCAGAACATTCAGTCGGTTATAGTTTTATGCTTTCAGGCTTGATGTTTATTTGTGATTATTAATAAGTGATCGCTGTGGTAGGTTAGCTACCACTGTTAATAGCTAACCTAGCGCAGCAGTGGTTGATTAGCTCATCTAAACACTTGCTCTACTGATGATCTGTCAGAGTTGGTGTTTAGATCACCTTATTTTTTATTTGTTTTTGTTTTTTTTGTTTGTTTTTTTACTGAACCGAAACACCCAATTCTGCAGCAGATCTACATGTTGAGGTTGTCACAGTCAAGCTAGCATAGCATAGCTCACCTACTTCCCTCTCCCTTATTGTTTTTTATAATGTTGACAATTTCTAGCAAAGTACTATCTTTTTCTTTTTATATCAGACGCACATTTAAGATTTAGAGCGTCATGTTGACAGCTGAAACCAAAGCTAGCCATTGTTGGCTAGCAGCTTTTTTGTGACGTCACACTGCAACGTGTCTGTAGTGGCATTCTGATTTGTGATGATGATGATGATGATGGTGGGTGTCCACAGAGCTCCTCTGGGTCGGCTCAGGACTCGCTGAGTCTCACCAGCTTACAGGAAGAGCTGAAGGGAGCCGGATGCCTCCAGCCGGTGACTCTTCCTCTTCCTCCTAGCCTAGCTTGTTGTGGCGTAGCTGTAGTGCTGATGAAGAGCGGCTTATAGACAGCTCTTCCTGATGAAAATTCATGAATCTGTTTTCTGCAGGAGAAGAAGACGACTCCGGCAGCCGAATACAAGAAGACAGACGAACCTCAGCCTGACGTGAAGGAGGAAGAGGAGGACGAGGAGGAAGAGGATAAGGCTGAGGAGGCGAAGAGCAGACCAGGTGGGTTAGCTCTCTCACTGACCCGGTTCTGTTCGTCCCCCAGTTCTGGTTCTGTAACCGTTTGGTTTATTTTCCTCCAGCTGCAGAGGACAAGAATGATGAAGAAGAGGCTGCTGCTGAGGAAGAGGAGGGAGAGAAGGAGGCCACGACAGAAGAGGTGAGGAAGAACTGCGTTCATGTTGAATGGGTTCTGGTGTGATAAAACCAGGATGAACCGCCGCATTCAGTCTGAAACCTTCTGGTTTAACGCCAGGCCTGATGGAGGTGGATCTGGCCCGTAGCATCACTAATTACACTGTAACCCTCAACCTGGAGCTGTTGCCGGGCAGATTAGCTGAGGTCCAGTTTAGCGTCGGGCTTTAATCTGGAAGATGTTTCTGTCTGCTGGTTTGGAGCGAATCCACCAGGAAACTCAGAACAAGATTTAATCTGTGTCGACGTGAGGCTGGAATAAACGGGAAGTGGAAAGATGATATTTTTTATGAAGTTTAGGTTTTTTGGGTTTTTTTGCTGTTTATATCAATATTTTCCAACTCAATAATTAAAAATGTGCCTAAAGCAAAAACTTTGATGGAAACCCGGCTGACAGTTTCCCTCCTGGGTTCTGGTTCTGAGATTAAAAAAATACTTCGATGCAAGGAAGTGACTCTGTGGGACCAACACATTTTGGAAATATTCCAGTAATTTGGGGTAAAAACTGTATATAAAACTTTTACTTTATTTTCCAGTTAAATATAGTGAAATAATTTAAATGCTGATTTTGTTCTGATCCACAGAAAGAAGACGATATTCTGCGTAGATCTCCCAGGAGCAGGAGGCTCAGAAAGGACTGATGGCTCTGAACCCTGACCTCCTGACCTTTCTCCCTCCCCCTCGTCTTCCTCCTCCTCTTCCTCCTTCCTGAGGCCACGAAGCCTGAACGGATCCAGTAAAAGCAGCGAAGCCAACAGAAATTTGATGACGATTCCAGCTCGATCCGGTTTTGGACGTTTTGTTTTAGAGCTTAACAGAGATTCACTGCATCATTCCGACCTGCAGGGGGCAACGCTCTGTCTGCTCCTCCAATCAGCAGACTGTTGACAGGAAGATGGTCGCCCCGCTGGACTAGATGGGCGGCTGACCAACTTGCCCACAGATAACCAACTACTAACCGCTAACTGTAGCACTTCAGTGTTAGCCTGTTAGCTGCCTAATAAAGCCAGAGCTTAGCGGCTGGAGGAGGCTTAAACTGGGAACACTCCGACTTTTCTCCATGTCTGTTGTCCTGTCGGCGCTAGAGCGCTAGCTGTCTGTTAGCTTCTTCCTGAAACACTCTGCCGTCGGTGGGTCAGACAGGAAACACCTGGATGTTTGGCTCACCTGCCTCCTCCAGCTCAGCACCACAGAGGCTCCGCCCCCTTTCTATAACACTTTAAATTAATAACTGATTAAATAATCATGATAAAATGTCAATAATATATCATTAATTTTTAAAAATTGGAAATAAATGCAGCAAGGATTAAATATTGACCTATATGTGCCTCAATTAAATGTATTATTTCATGTTCGTGCTCTGAAGCGCATCATGACTTCACTTACACTGTCGATTTTACCCATCACACTCAATGGGCGGGATTATGGAAGCTGGGACCCTGATGTCTGATTGGCTGCTGCAGTCAAGTAAACAACTTCCCAGTTAGCTCTGACTCAGCTTGAAATTTCACTATAATTGTGGAAATGATTTTACTAACAATTAAATTGTTTATTTACTTATTACAAACTCTGGGTGAACAACTCCCGCCCCATATGTGTAGTTTGGTCTGAGATATCGTTAATACGTTCGCCACAGACCATTAGCTGCTGTTAGCTACCAGGCTAACGGTGATCCTGCCAGACCACAGTGAGCTCTGCTGAATTTATCAGCAATATTTCAAAGCACAGAAGTAGAGGCTGCAGTTTCTCCTCCAGGGTTTGTAGTAAATAAATTTCAATTTAAGTTATTTACAAAATATTGACCTCAGAGTCGCAGTTAACTGGGCAGGCGTCTTGACTTGCTGTTTGAAGGAGCCAATCAGATGTCAGTTTGCCTTAATCCCGCCCAATGCATTCGTTTATTGATGTGCTTCAGCACAGGAACATGAAATAATTTATTAAATCATGAAATCTAGTTTGTGAAATCAAATTATCCACATATAATTGAGGTACATATAGTTCTACATTTAATAAATTATGCATTTCAAGTTTTGACGTATTTAAATATCAGAACCTCAGGTGTCCTGTCCTGCAGTTTCAGCTCACTACCAGAGGTGGTGCTGAAGTCTCCGTTGTTGCTCCTGAGCTTCCCGTTGATTTCATCATGACGTCACACATGACCTCTGTTTCATCCAATCACTGCACAGCTTGAAATAAAAATAAAACCAAATGAGAAAAATCCTGATAATCTGTCAGAAACGATAAAGTCCTGCTCTGTAATTGTTCCCTTAAAGGAATCATTTTCAGCGGGGTTCTGTGAAGTAGCTCTTGGTAGACAGTATGCGACCTGCAGCAGATGAATTAGCCTGAGCTGGCAGACATTTTATTGGTAATTCCTGTGCAGTTGAACTGGATTTAATGATTTTTTTACAAAGCGTCTCCTCTCTGACTCCTCTTTGCTTTTGCTTAAACTCTGAGGGACAATAGTTTCTGATGTTTTCTAACAGGTTTTTTTGTAGAAGTTTAAATATTTTGAAGTCCCAGAGGTCGTCCCCAGTCTTCAGGCTTATATAGGAATCATGGAGCAAATGTCTAAAAATGTTTTAATTTCACTTTTTTTTTGGTCAAACTTTTGTTTTTGTGTTTAGAATATGTTCTTTTCTTGTTAAAAGATGTAAAAATCAGGATTTTCTTGAGGTTGTTCAGGTGAGGGGCAGTTCACAGCCAAACAGTTTCTCACTGGGGGTTTCTCAAGTCCTTTGTGAACGCCCGCTGGGATTGGCCGGTCTGTGGGTTGATCTGGACAGTGAGTTTGGGGGCTGACCGTGCTCCGTCTGTGAGCTGAACACTGTATCTGCTGCGTTTTTACTTCCTCTGGCGGTTTGAAGCGACCGGCTGCAGAAAGCCTGGCTGTGAATGAAACACTGTGATGAGGGGCCTGATGTCGATGAAGCAAATGTTTGTTTTGATGAATAAAAAAGGATCAATGGAAACTGACTCAACGACTGCAGTTTGTTTATTCAGAGCTGGAAAGAGTACGAAAGTAATAGAGTAAAAAATACCATTCATTTGATAAGTAGTGGAGGGCCAGTATCACCAATACTGATATATATTTTTGGTTAATAAATTAAACTTCTGATCTTTATTGTTTTTTTTGTTTTTTTTGTTTTTTGTTTTAATTATTTAGTTACAATCTAGGATACATTTTGACGAAATTTATAGGTTTTGACAAAATATTTTATATAAACATTTAAAAAAAACTGCATTCCTTAATAAAGTAAAAAAAAAGATTTAAGAGCAAAAGAGAACCTATGATACAAAAATATAATAAAATTTCAAGACCGAATCTGAAACTAAAGTATTGATCTGATACTGATATCAAGTTCTTGTCGATATTATTAATATTTTGGATCAATTTGCCCTCCTCTATTCGAGACAGTTTTACTTAAATACAAATAGTGTAGCATTTTTCTCAAATGTAAACAATTACAATTTATTTTAAAAGTTGTTTATTAGCAGGAGAAAGTTCTTATGGGTTTTCACAAAGGAAAAAGAATACTGTTCTCTGTTTTTAAACAAGCACATTTATACATAATGAATATTTGGGAATTGTATATAATTTTAATGAAATAATTAACCAGTATTTTTCCATAGTGACATTTTCTGCTTTAGTATTTCAAAAATTTTCCAACATTGATGAGATTTCTGCTAATTCAAGTCTGACAAGTAAATTTAATTTAAAATTAGATCAGATCAGTTGCGCTCTGATTGGCTCTGCTGTTCGTCTGACGTCGACTGGCAATACTCGCCTCTGATTGGTTACTCTTAGCTGTCCGTGAGCTTTGAGGCGATGTCCGTTTTTCATTGGCTGCTTCGGCTGTCAGTCAACAGTGAGGCGGGAGCAGGAACATTCCTCACTGATGGAAGAAAAGAGAAAGTTTCCAAGATGGCCGGACAGAGCTGCCTGTTCGCAGGGAAACAATAGAAGCAGGGAGGAGGGACGCGGTTAGCCTGTGCTGTGGCTCGCTCTGAATCTCTCATTCCCCGACTCGGGCTCGGTCATAGAGAAGGAGGAATATCCGCTGCGGTGATTCGAAGCCACTTAAAGTATGAGGATTTATTTAAATGATTCAGGCCCGTCGACCCATAACACAGCGGCTAACGGCTACAGGGAGGCGGAGGATCAGCTGCTGTTCGCCGGACAGATGCTTTAGGGAGAGCGGACTGCTACATTTTCACAGTAAGTGTGATAAACCTTAAATTTTAAAATACAGTATTTAGAAAAGTGAAAGCCGTAGATTTAATCATTCTATGAAATTGTTGTTTTAGAAGTTATAAGTTTGATTCACAGTTAGCTCACCATGGCGAAGTTGGCATCCGGTTGGTCGATTGAATAAAAGGCTAGTTCACAGTTTTAAAGGAATCCGGTATACTTTTAGTTGCATCTAGTTTAGAATTAACACTACATTTAAAGGCCAAACCTGAATAAAGCCTTACTGTATTCATTAAAAAACAGATTGTGTAATTTATAAAACGTTTCTGGTGTTTATAAAAAGAGAGTAATAAGCTATTTGAAGCTGTTTTAATCATATTAGATTGGATCCTGCTTTAAGTCTTGAAGTGGCTTAGTATGAACTAAAATTCTACACTGAAAGACATTTTACTTAAAACTATTTTTATTATCCATCAAGATTTGTTTTATTTGGGTGAGTTTACACAGTTGAATAAAATTTTCTTTAAATACAGATAGTTTTAAACCGTTGGCTTAAAACTATTTGTGGTAATTAAGTCCAGATCCGGTCACTGTATGTTCTGGATTTCGACCTGTTAATGTAGTAAGATTGTCAAAGAGTCCCTAAAAACTGTGAAGTAGTCCTTTACTTGAATCGGAAGCCAACTTCAGCGTCCTAGCTCCTATTCGCTAAACAAAGCTAACTCCCGACTCAAAATAAAAGTTTGGGCTAAGTTGGAGAGCAGTAATGCCGCTCCCAGCGGGTGGAAAACCACCTCCAACACAGAACCCGGCGTCCGGGCCGAGGCCGCTGGTTCCCGGGTCTCAAACACACCGAGTTTGTGTGAGTTTTCCGAATATTTGGCTCTGATTTAGAGTGCAGGAATGTGCTAAGTTTCAGTAGCTGGTCGGGAGTTAGTTTGGTGTTTGTTTTGGAGATGTTTTTATCCAGAAAGCAGCAGGTTTTAGATACCATTAAAGCGACTGTGGCTCCAGTAGCTCAGCCAGTTAAATGAGCTGATGTTTAGCAACTGAAATGAGGAGGCTGAACGGTATTTTACCCAGAAACCTTACTTTTCCTCTCCGGCAGTGAGTGCCGCTGCGACTGAAGGCCGTTAGAGACAAAGGTCGCCTCCATGGAGCCAGCACAGGAGTCTTTGTAAAGGGCCAGGGGGGTGTATAGACGCCCAGAGTGACAGAGAGCCATAATCTGCATTTTATGGACGAAACCTGAGGCGGGAGTTCACTGCAGGTCTTTATTGATGATGGCGGATTTTGTTACACCGCGACACAGCGCGGTGATGGAGCGGCTCCGCCGGAGGATCGAACTCTTCCGGCAGCATCACAACAACTGCGAAACCCGCTACGACGGCGCCACGCCGGAGCGGCTGGAGCTGGACCGGCAGCACACCATCAGCCTGCACCAGCGGCTGCTGCAGAACAAGGCCAAGCGGGCCAGCAAGCACCGGCAGCCGCAGCCCAGCGCGGAGCAGGACGCCCAGCGGGCGCCGGGTGTCGGCGCGGAGGGCGGCGGGACGGCGGCGGAGCAGAGCCGGAACACAACCCGGCAGGTGGTGAGTCCGATTCACACGCTGCATGGGCACTACGGGGGAAGGTAATCACACCCCCAGAGAGCCGGGCCAGAGCTCGGTTCTGGTTCCTTTAAATCAGGGGTTAAAAGTCAGAGGAAGTCTTACTGGGATGGGACTGGTGTCTACTGACAGCATCACAGGAAACTGGACCACTCTGACATCACACCATACTGGTTCTGATTATTGTTATGTGCTGGATTATCAATCAATTAAACAATCAATTGAGGCAGTTTGAAGAGCTTTGCATCACAAAAACATAAAGTCATAAAAATGTCATACAGTCACCAACCAGAAACCAACGTTACATTTCGTCATTACACATCAGCCATGTTGGTCAGGGCTCCTTTTACTTTGAACCAGAAGCAGCTCCAAGCAGCTGGATTTCACTCTAAGTCACATGTGTCAAACTCAGGGCCCGGGGGCCAAATCTGGCCCGCTGTAGCTTTTTATGTGGCCCTCTATGCTCCAAATTATGTCAATTAGTACCTGAAGTTTTTTTTTTTAATCTGCAAAATTCACACAAAATCGACAGATCGCCACATTGTTTTTTCTGATTTTACTGTAGATTTTTCTCAAAATTGATCAATGACATTGGGTTTTTGATAAATTCGATAAGGTGATCAATAAAAAGTTACATTAATGCAAATATTGTAAAAATCCTTACAAATATTTATAAATTAGCAACATCTGTGTTTTTGATTGCAAAAAACACAAAAACAATCCCACAATCCTGGAGGACTGATCAGTGTGGAAAGATGTTCAATATTATTTAAGAAACACTTTTTGAAAACTGAAACAAACAGCTACTTATTAACAGTTTAATGGGTTTTATCAATGCATTGTGGCACAACCGGCCCTTTAAGAACATTCAGATTTTTGATTTGGCCCAAAATGAAACTGAGTTTGACGCTGTAAGTTGAGAAACGGCTGCTGCAAGTGAACTGAATGGTTGGTGAACTGAATGGTTGGTGAACTGAATCGTTCGTCCTCATTGCTGAGGACGAAAATGTTCGATCCATTTTCCTGGATTGGACTCATTTTCAGTCTCTTTGGTGTGACGACCTTAAAAACGGGTTCACCATGGCAACGTTCACCAGCAGGTCCTGATACTCAGTTCTGATTAATTTTGCAGAAATCTTTTTCTTTTTTTTTCTGCGTTGTCGTTTCTGCTACTAATTCAGTCTGACAGCAACCAGACTTCTGCATGAACGGTTTCTGACTCCAAAGCAGCAGCAGAAGAACATAGCCGACCCCTAGCAGCGCTCAGTTCAGGCAGTAAAGATGGCCGCTGCGGATTGTTTTGGGTGGAAACGTCTGATTTGTGGCATTTCCTGCTACAAACGTATCGGATCCACCCGGAGACTCGTTACCAGGTCCTCCTCCTCTTCCTCCTCTTCCTCCTCCTCCATCAGAGCAGACCGTAGTTCATTACCAAGATCTAAACTCCAGTTCAGAAACTGATTTTAATCGATTTATTACTTTGTTTCTGCAGGAGCTGCATATGAAAACGACTCTTTATTTACCAACAAGAAAAACGATAAAAACCGTCCAATGACTTCATGAAAATAACTCAAAAATTCTCCAAACTGTCTGAATGTATTTTTATGGAAAGTTTCTGTTAATATCCGATCAAAGTTTATGAAGAAAAATATATAAAACTTGAGATCTCAGACATTAACATACATGAAAAAACTTTATATTGCAGCAGAAAAACCACCACAAGAGAGCATGAATTTATTTTTCCATTGATCACTTCCAATACTTTAAAATAATTAAAAACATTGATGGAAACGTGACTAATAATCGCTTCCTCTGTTTAAGGGATGGAAGCTCATGTTGAAGTGATTTCAATTCATTTTTTGCTGTAAATGTTTTTGAGTATAAAACTTCCTGATGATGAAACTAAAGGAATCTGAATCCGTCCAGCGCTGAGATGTCCCACATTCCTCAAACGCTTCACGTTTGTAGCTCAGCAGCCTTCCAGCTCCGGCCGACTCTGAATGTTTTCTGAATCATTTTCCTATTGTACTAAATTTAAAATGTATTTTTCACCAATTTAATTAAT
>NW_015114737.1:73701-74877 GCF_001443285.1 Poecilia latipinna | reverse complement strand
GGTAATATTGTTTGAAGACCATTTAAACTGATTTAATGGAAATTACATAATAATGCAAACAAAATCCTGCAAAAATAAATACATTTTATTTTGAAAAGAACACTAAACACTGGAACTGGTAAACAAAAATAAAATGGATTCTCAGTCTCCATTAACAAAAAATGTACTTGAATAAAAACTAAACGCAACATAAAACCAAAAGAGTTCAGATTATCTAGTCTGTACATTATAGCAACCCTTAGATGGAGAAGACGGGCACATCGACCTCCTGGTGCAGTACTTCACTCCTCCCTTGAGCCCAGTTCAAACTACATGACTTTTTGCCCGATTTTCCCCTTATGACAGTCCTACGTGTCCAACAATCATCCTGTTGTGTGTCACGACTGATGGGGTCCAGTTGGTGGAGCCGCTCCGATCAGGGCTTTTCCCCGACAGGGAGCGAGAACGTTGGATGTGACAGGTAGCCAATCAGAAAGCGTGGAGGGGAATCCCAAACAGCTGACACGGCGCAACCCGAAGTCCAGCAGACATTGGAGATGATATGTGGAAACAACATGAATATTTATTCAACGTTTCGTGCAAAGAATGTAGAAATGACCAGGAGAGGAGTTGGAGCCAAATTGCTACCGCAGCTGATAAACCCGGTAGGTTTTCAGCTGCTCTTCGTTAACGTGACATAAATAGGTTATAATGATTTTCATTCAGTCGGAACTTTACGCTGATTCTAGCCACATGCATCACAGGTAGATTCTAGTAAAGCATTGATTAATGCCTGGTTTTAAAATTAGTTAACTGGACTTGTAGCCCTTATTTTGTGCCCGTTGTTGGACCTGATTGGACCTGATTGGACCTGATTGGACCTGATTGGACCTGATTGGACCGTTATATGTAGGATTTCTGTTGGCTAATGCGTCTCTCAGGTTTAGAAAATGGGCTGACAACTCGTGTAGTGTGCGCTGGGCATTACACTAAGGAAATGAGGAAGGGAGGGTCAGTGCAGAGCACCGGAGTTGAGCCTTTTTTCATTCAGTGTCATCAACAGAAAGAAAAAAAGGCAGGAAGAGACAATAAAGCCGATAATTAAAATGAGGTCGATAGGTTTAATTTATCGTGCGATAATTGATTTATCGTTTATCGCAACAGGCCTAGCAATACTTTCCTATAACAAAATAGACC
>NW_015114737.1:65005-70689 GCF_001443285.1 Poecilia latipinna | reverse complement strand
CCTGATTGGACCTGATTGGACCTGATTGGACCGTTATATGTAGGATTTCTGTTGGCTAATGCGTCTCTCAGGTTTTGACAATGGGCCAACGGTTGGTGTGAGCTGGACACTGAGGAATGAGGAGGGCAGAGCGCCGGAGCTGAGCCTCTTTCATTCAGAGTCATCAACAGAAAGACGATAAAGCCGATATTTAAAATGAGGTCGATAATTTTAATTTATCATGCAATTAATTGATTTATGGTTTGTCGCGACAGGCTTACCCGGGCGGCCATCTTGTTTTACAGCTTCTGTTGGCACTGAATCCAGGCTGAGGTTCAGTCTGGCCTCATCAGAACCACTGCGTTGTCCAGCAACAACGAACCTTAACCAAGACTCTGTTTCAGTTTTGGGTCTTAAAGAGACAGCGCCTCATTTAGCATTTCAGCCAGCTGACCAAGAGAGAGCAGCAACGGGTGGGGAAGGGGCTGGAGGAGGCTTTTCATCCAGAACTAGCTGACTTGGGTCAGAGCAGGGAATCGATCTCTCGACCCGGCCTCTGCAGAGCTGCTTTGTTCTGTAGCGCCACCTTCAGGTCAGAGCTCTGAACAAGCTGAGGATAAAAAGAGCCAGAACCGAACCAGGACCGCCCTCATAGAACCGGGACTTGGAAGGTTAAATTTTCAAGCGCTTTTACAACTTCTGTTTCTGAATTCAGATCAACCGGCTACGATCCTTCAGTGTGATTATAAGAATAACTGAATTATTACTGGCTGGTTCTGGTTCTGGTTCTGCTGCAGCGGACCTGAATCCGTCTCCTTTCTGTCGCAGGATCAGAACTTCTCGGCTCCTCCTCACGTTTCGGGTCCGGCCAACTCCATGACCTCCGGCCCCGGGAACAACGCCATGGCGGCAGCGGGGCAGGCGCCCAACGCCATGGCGGGTAACCATGGCAACGCGGCCTTCCTGAGAGACCCGATGGCGGCGCTGAAGCAGCAGCAGATGCTGGAGCAGCAGAAGAAGCAGCAGCAGCAGTTCATGCAGAGGCAGCTGCTGGCCGAACAGGTACGACTCACCTGCAGCTCTCAGGCAGGACAGGAGGGGGCGCCGCTGGCCGTCTGCTCCCTGGAGGGTCAAAGGTCATCTGGTGGAAGTGCATTCACCAGATTACCAGAAAATTATTTTTAAAAAATGTGAAATGAATGAAAAATTACATTCATAAAATTAAATTTAAAAATTAAAGAATTTTTTCTAATTGAATTTGAAGAATTAAACCATAAAAATGTATAAAATGATGCAGGAGAAGCAGCGCCAGGACCAGCAGCTGCAGCGACACCTGACCCGACCGCCGCCGCAGTACCAGGACCAGCCGGGTCCGGCTGCCGGCCAGAACCCGTTCCCCCAGCAGAACGTCGGACCGTTCACAGGTAGAACCGCTCAGCCAAACCGGGCCGGTACCAACAGAACTCACAGTTAAACAAGGAACTGGAGGACCAGAACCTGAGCCGGTCCAGAACCAGAACCTGTTCTCAGCAGGCCTGGTGATTCTGCTGCTTTTATCTTTTATTTTTAAACAGCAAATTAATTTAAATGAACTGGTGATGTCAGCAGTTCATCAGCTCCTCCTCCGGCGGCTTGAGGCGCCGCTGTGTTTGTTTGTTTGTTGCGGTTCTGGATCGAAGCTCATTTGACTGGGAAATAAAGGATCTGTTGGTTCTGAGGCTCCACAGACATTTAGCATCGCAGCTCAAAGTTTATTTTGAAACGGCTGCAACTTGTTTCTGGTCGGTTCGTTCCGAGGCTGCAGGTTGCCGAGCGCCGACTCGCATCAACCTGGAGACGATTCGTTGAAAACCCAGCCCACTAACGGTCCGGGTCTCTGCTGGTCCGGTAGTTTCAGAACCTGTCCGGTCCCGACTGGTTGCTCACTGAGCCTCCCAGAACCGGACTGGATCTGGTCTCAGAACCAGAAGTTTGGATCAGAATTTACTTCCTGATCCTTTTTACAGAAACTGTAAAATATTTAGTTAAGAACTGATTTTTTTTGCTTTTTTTCTCAGGTTCCTCTCAGCCAATCAGCAACATGGGCTCCATGGGAAGCCCCGCCCCCAGCGCCCGCATGTTCCCCCAGAACCAGGGCATGATGGGAATGAGCATGGCGCAGGGGGCGGGGCCCAGCGGCAGCGTGGCCACGCCCCCTGCGGCCAGTCAGGCCGACATCAGCCTGCCGTCTTGTGGAGGGGGCGGGGCCAGCGTGGACTCGCTGTACGGCGGCATGACCCTTCACCCCGGCCAGCAGTGCCAGCCGCTGGGCCCCATGGGCGCCCCCTACAGGCAGCTGCCGCAGCAGCAGCAGCTGCTCAAGCCGCCCGGCGCCGCCATGCTGAAGCAGCAGCAGCTGACCGCCACGCGCATGCAGGCGGGCGGGATGGGCGGAGCCATGGCGGGCACCGCCTGGCAGCAGCAGCCGGCCGGCGCCGCCACGCTGCACGCAAACGCCTTCGCCGCCAACGCCTTCCACATGCAGCACCCACGCATCCCCAAGATGGCCGCTGGCTCCACCTCCTTCGGTGGGCGCGCCGTGCCGGGCCTCAACCAGCAGATGATGCAGACTAACATGGCCGCCCAGCAGAGGGTGCCGCCGGCCACTCAGACTCAGCAGCAGCCAGCCAATCAGAGCGCTCCGGTGCTGCCGGACCTGGCGGCGTACGGACCGCCGCAGGCCGGCGGGCGCCAGGCGCTGCCGTGTAACCAAGGTTACCAGGTGAGCCGCGGCGGCGGGCAGCAGCAGCAGCAGCTGTCGTTCGGCTACAACGCGGCGGCGGGAAGCTTCGCCGCCGAGAGCGAGCTGGTCGACTCGCTGCTGAAGGGCCAGAGCACGCAGGAGTGGATGGCCGACCTGGACGAGCTGCTGGCCGGACACACATAGGCCTGGTCCTGACCCGGTTCTGGTTCTGTTTCTGGTTCTGACAGGAAGTGCGCGGCTGTTTGCTTACAGGCTGACAGTCGGTTGGTCCTGACCTCTGAACTGAAACCAGCAGTGGAGCGATTCTCCTGGTAGGACCGGACCAGACCAGAACCGTCTCATCATCATGCGACTCCAGCTCTTGACTGGACAAACAGGAAAACAGCATTAAAGGTTTAGATTACATCACTTCCTGTTCTCAAAGCCACGCCCCTTCTGGCTTACGTTTCAGTTTGGAAAAACCATCATGGAGGTCAGAGGTGTTCTGATGTCACAGCAGACGAACCAATCAGAGACCAGAACCAGCCAGACTGTGGTTCTGCTCTCTGATTGGTTCGTTCTGGTAACCAGTCAGAGAGCAGGTCTAATGTTTTGTTGGTTCTGACTGGAGAGCAGAACTCGTTCATTTTCCTTCCCATTGATCAGTTATTGGGTCTGAATCAGTTTCATGACATATTTATTGATCCCTGCTGATGACATCATCGACTCGTCAGAACCATCCAGAACCCGACCCGGGTCTTTCACCAGGCGCCCCAGAAGTTTGATCCACTTCCTGTCCAATCCCAGCTCTGGTTCCCAGGTGTGTTGATGACATCATCACTGCGCTACGGCCAGAGATCAGGAACTGTTCCCAGGATGACTTCCTGTTCCTGGATGTTGGCGCTTCCTGGTTCTGCCAGGCGTGTAAATCTGACGGAGTACTACTGAACCACTGGACTGCCCCCCACCCCCGGCCCGCTGTGGCGGCCATCTTGTTCCTCCTCTCTGCCTCCAAGCTGAAGCTTCATTTTCATACTGTAGGGAAATTTATGGAAACAACAACAGTTGGTTCTGTTTATGCAAAGCTGCTCCTTCCTGGATGTTTCCGTGGCGATCACTCTGCATTAATGAAGCTCTGCAGGAAATGCAGCCTGAACCCCGAGTCCGGTCTGCCAGGCCGCAGATTATGATCTGACCTTCAGCGTCTAATCCAGCAGAAAAACCCAGTAAATGTGTTAATCTGCTGCAGGTTCAGGTCAGGAAGTGAAGCGGTTCTGATCCAGATCAGGATGGCCAGCATCACCTCGGGATGTTTCCAGTTCTGGTCGGTTCTGACCTCTGACACCGACAGCGTGGGATTATCTACTGTACTGTTTCCATGTGTGCGGTTGGGTTTGGCTCGGTTCTGCCGCCTCTGGGCCCAAACGGCTCTCTGTAAATGTCTATAAATATATTTTTGTTATGTAAACCTTTCCTAATGATCTGGAGAAGATAGAAGTTATTTTTATATATTGCAGCTGAATTTTGTAAGTATTTTATACTTTTGATATGGTTCTCTGTAAAACAAGAGTATTATGTAAATATAGTTCTCTAGAAACAAATCTGCGGTTCGGTTTGGTTTTTATCTGGAAACAGATCATCATGATTCGGCTTTATCAAGCTCTGAAATAAACTGAAAGTAGATAAGAACCAAATCTCAATGGACTTCACTCATTTAAAAAGTAGAACTAGAAAATAAAGTTTCATCCTTTGTCTCAAGGCCAGTCGAACAAATTTTAAATATTTCTATGTTCACTAACTTTTTAACAATATCAGTTTCACATAATTTCAGTAACCAAAATGCATTTGTAAAAACTTTTCAGTAACATATGAGGTGCCACAAGAAAAACTTCTACCATTATTAAAATAGTGATTAATGTTGATGCTTTTAATTTGAAATATAGCCGATAGTTCTTTGTTAAATGGATCCCTGATTAGTTGAAACAGCACTTTGAACACTTTTTTAAAAATGTAAATCAGTGATTCTTGAGAATAGGGACAAAATGGGTCATGGATAAAGCACAAAATTTGAATAAAATATACACACAATATAATTTTTCAAAATATCTGACTAAACTAACCTGGGTCATGTGAGCACAACAATGTATGTTTTCCTGGTGTTTGCTGAATATTTTTTCATTTTAAACATTGTAGTCGGTGGATGATGCCTGTAAAAGCCCTTGTCCAGGAGAAGAACTAAATACATTCTTATAGTTTAAAACAATTAAAGAAATACTAAAATTATATATTATGACAATTAAGTATAAGTAGTCATATAAATAATTATAAAAGTATCGATAAATTGAATTAAAAATAATTTTTAGATATTTTCCAACTCCGTTGAAATTTGTCCTTAGTTTTTGTCAACACCGTCAGAAATGAAAATAATGTAACAAAATCAGGCATTATTGGGGGGCACCAGAACTTCTGAGGACCCCATGACCACTTCCTTTCTCTTCTTTTACTAGGAGGACTAGTTAGCTCCGGTTAGCTTAAGTTATTCTTTAGTTTTTTCTTCTGTTTTATTCCTAAGTTGCTCGTCACAACCATGATGTGTCAACTCCATAACTGACAATTTATAACACTTTGATGAAATTTTTGAAATAAAAGCTTAATTTTAGTAAACTAAAAATTTAATGGAGCTGATGATACGGCCTTCTTCAGAATAACATATAAATTGAGGTAGTTTGGCTTTTTGTCAACTCAGTTTTTGTGACTCTTTAAGTGAAATTGTTGAGTGCGCAGTTGATTCATTTTAATGTATTTTACATAAATTGCAAAACTTCACATGTATCAAGTTTTTCTTTTAACTCACTAGTTTGTCACCACCTTCAGTTCTGTGTCAACTCCGTCAGATGGACTTTGTTTTTTTTTCATATTTATTTAGTTTCTTGAGAAGCATTTGTCTTTAAAACTGAGTAAAAATATCACTAACAGGGTCATT
>NW_015114737.1:43141-62170 GCF_001443285.1 Poecilia latipinna | reverse complement strand
AATGTTGATGAAATTTTGTGAAATAAATGCTTAATTTTAATATACTGTAAAGATTTCATGGACCTGATGAGCTACAATATGGCCTCCTTCAGAATAACATCATGTAAATTGAGGTAATTTGACTTTTTGTCAACTCCGTCAGATGTCAACTCCATCAGAGTTTTTGTGATTCTTTCAGTGAAATTGTTGACAAATCTCACTTAAATGTGCAGTTAACTCATTTTAATGTATTTTACATAAATTGCATTACTTCATATGTATCAAGTATTTCTTTTTGCTCACTAGTTTGTCACCACCTTCAGTTCTGTGTCAACTCCGTCATGTACTGTCAACTCCGTCAGATGGCCTTTTTGTTGTTTTTTGTTTTAAATAATATTTTTTTGTTTCTTGAGAAGCATTTGTCTGTAAAAATGAGTAAAACATCACTAATAGGTTCATTAAAAGATTATTTTATATTTATTTTTGTCAGATGGTGATGAGAACGTTCTGGATCAGGTCCATTAAAAATGTAATTTTCAAAATTGTTGCAACTAGGAGCCTGCACCCTAGGATCTTTACATTTCCAAAATATTATTTGTCATATTTGAATACTTGAGGAATCATTTTTAAAAATTTGGGAAAATTGAAACCCATTTTGTCCCTATCCTCAAGAATCACTGAAATCCATTAAAAAATACCATAGACAGTTTTTATAAATTATTGTTACGGACGCCGCCATGTTGTTTACGCTGCAATGCATTCTGGGTGTAGGACGTATGCTTGGTGTTAGGGAGGCTAGCTCTGTTGAGCCCGAGTGAGTTAAAATAAAATAAAACGGAGAAATGAAGATGCGGGAGGAAAAAAAAAATCATATCTGTAGGTGAGAAATATGACATACTTTTTAAAGTAATAGGGCAGCTCTGAAGTTACAACATATTTAGTTGTGGAGACGATGCGTAACTGCGAGTTGGTGAAGCTAAATAAATAGATGGAAGTGAAATGCTACTGAAGTAAGCCAGCAATATTTAATAATATAAAGTTAGTTTTTGTTCAGTCCGGTGGACATGTTTGGATTGAACGTCGTGTTAAAGTTAATTTCTTTCGTCCAATCAGGTGTGGTAAGAAAGGTGCAGGTACTATTTTATTTATTTAGCTCCGCCCACTGCAAGAGTTTATTTCATTTTTTTTTTTAATTGTTAGGTTTTTTTTCTCCACTTTTTGGCTTTTCCCACACACCGCCTTGCCGCCGTCTGACTCGGCCCCGTCCCCTACAGGTCTTTTATTTTTTTGTTTTATTTATTCTTTGCTCCAATAATGTCGAAATTTCGAGATACTATAATGAGATTCTTTTATTATTTGTATTTTTTTAACCAGAGTGGCGGAAACAGGCTTCTATAGAAACGGGCTTCCATAGTAATCAATGCAAGTTTATTTTTTCATTTTTTGTGAATTTAATTATTTTCCACTCTTTGGCTCCGTCTCTTTCAAGAGTTTCTATTTTTTCCCCTCTTTTGTGGCTCCGCCTCCTCCAGCATGTCTGACGTGGCTCCGCCCCCTGTATTTTTTTGGCTCCGCCCCCTGCAGGTGTATTCTCTCCCCATGGTCCCAGCCTCAGTCTCACCTGTCGGCCTGCAGCCATGCTGGATGAGGCAGTCGGACTGGGCGCTGTGACCGTATTGGGAGTTCTGGAGCAAGGTAAGAACCAGGAACTAGGTCCAGTTCAGCTTCGCTCTGCTGTATTGATATCCTACTGGTTTACGTGGAAACCGCTCAGCTGACTGTAAATCTGAAGCCTTGGTGATAAACAGTTTATTTGTCTGAAGTTTTTATGAATTAATTTGCATCCAGTGTTGACAGAGCGGACCTCCAATGTTCCCCCAGTCCGGTCGGAACCGACCCGGAAAATAAACCCGTATGAAAATCAGCCTGATGAAGGCGAGCATGTTGACGGTGTGTGTGTGTGTGTGTGTGTGTGCGTGCGTGCGCGCAGCTTATTTTTCCCTGCAGGTCATTTATGCCAGGAGGAAGTATTCGGTGTCTCCGCCCTGCATCAGCGGGCCGCCGGAGTTCGAGCGGATCTTCAGAGCCCAGTCAGTACCTCTGTGTGTGTGTGTGAACCAGGTTTTTATATCCTTGTGGGGACCCCCTACTTTGTGGGGTTGTGGGGACCTCTGCTCCTTGTGTGGACAAATTCTAGTCCCCCCGAGGGGAAACGCTGTTTTTGGGTTAGGCTGTAGAAAATCAGTGGAAATCGGTGTAAAATCCCCACAATGTCAAATTTATTCATAGAATAGTTTTGAAAACAGTTTTGAAACTGCACCAAAGTGCTGTACAAAACGATAACATAATAGTATAAGTTCATGAAAAAAGAAAGAGGAAAGAGAAAATACTACTAATAAAAATGATAATTAAATGATTATCATTTTTACCAGGCTGCTTGGTAAAAATGATACCAAGCAGCCTGGTATGTCTCTCATAGAATATTAGTGGATACAGTTTCAATCTCATGTAACATACAGGGTGAAGCAGAATGAGTCACCATATTTTTTTCAGCATCTTCTCTGAGTGGGCGGGGCATTAGTGATGTCATAAATCTACCACACCAATGTGAAGCAATGCTCCATTACGATGCACATAAAAAATTTGGAGCAGATTGAATGATAAATCGGGGAGATGCACTTGTTGGAACCATGTAGGGGGCATCCTTGAGCCAAATTCCAATATAATACTATTGGCCTCTTTAGAGGTTCAGAAAGGTCATACATATCCAGTCATACATATCCAGTTTTGTGCAAATCGGATGATGTATGTGTGATTTAGAGACGACCGTATGCTTATGGCAAGGGCTTGAAATTCGCCATTCAGCCACCCCTAAACGCTTCAGCCAGCAGTCAGCATTGACAGACTTCATCATCAGATGATTTTATGTCAGTTGGCACAGGATTAAACCCATATGAATCAAAAAGTAAAATTAAGACAACCAAAAAACGAGTGACTTCCTGTTGGAAGCAGGCGGGGCTTAAGTGATGTCATCAGTTGACCATGTGAATATGATGAGGGCTAGTCTATAATGAGACATGAGTCTGATGCAGCTGTGACCTTGTGTGTGGAAGTTATTGAACCTTGATGTTTCGTGGCGAATATTTAAAGTTTGACACTTAGTCACGCCCACATGCTTTGATGTACAAAAAATTATTTGATAACTTTTGACCTTCAATGTCTCAAGACTCTGCTCAGTGTTTCTGAAGTCTGTATGTCAAAAGCTGTATGACAAGTTCGATCAGATACGACATCTATAACAAAGTGGCTTTGATCTAAAATGGCCGACTTCCTGTTGGGTTTGGACCATGGCTCCAAGAGACTTTTTTGTATGTCCTGACAAGATACACGTGTACCAAATTTCATTAAAAAGGCTGATCATTTAAAGTTGAACCCGATCGATCAAAATCCCTAGGACGAGTTTGGTCAAATGCAGAGGCCTATAAAAAAAATCAGATTTATATCACTAAGCTGCACATAATAACCGCATTTCATCATATTTATATTTATTGACACTCCTGTGAAACAAGAAGTAGAAAATGGCAAAAATAATTTAAAAATAACTGGGGTCTTTTTTAACATTAACTGAAATTTATCATAACAAATCAAAGTTCTTATTATGATGAGAATTTTTTTCATGATAAATGCCGGGTTGCTGTAATTTCTCCACCTTTAATGTGACCTTTGACCTTTACATCAACAGGATTCATTTGGTTTTATAACATCTAGACCTTTAATGACAAAACACGGTTCTGGAGGAAAAATGGACCGAGATCTGAGAGACTAATAATAATAATAAAAATAATAATAATAACAGGTGTTATTATTTTAATAAATAAAATAAACAAAAATTATATTAATAATAAAAAGAAAATAACAGTAAAATCGCTAAAATTAAAAATAATTTAAAAACTAATTACTATAACAATACACTAATCAAGAATAATATTTTTCTGGCTGAGGGGTTTTATATGAACATTTGACTGTAAGTGACTGTTTGTATGAACTGAACATTATTTATTCAGGTATTTGACAAACTGTTTCTTTCATTAATAATGTTTGTATTGATCACACTTTGCTAAAATCAACATGTGTTTCTAAATATAAAAAAATTAAGCAAAAAAGCATAAAAAGTTTCTGAAAATATTCACCTGTCATTTCATGCATCAGCTCTTCAAAACCCTCTTAATATTTCTGATCAACAGTGATTTACAAATTATACTGCTTTGGTTTTTAAAATATTGTCTGTTTACTTTATTATTGAAGCAATTAAAACAACAGATGACTTGAGAAATAAATATTTTCAGTGTTTATTTGAAAACAAGAAGTGGCCTCCATCTTTGTCCGTAATGGCAGGGGGTTTGGACAACAGAAGCTGAACAGAGTGCAACAGTGACACCTGCTTGCCGCCCCATGTAACAACTACATTTACATTTGTTAGAAAACCGTCTATAAAAATAAAAATAAATGTTTTCTTCTAGAAAGTATTTTGACAATAATGTACTCCTTTTTTTAATCTGCAAAGCGCCGTGGTAGTTTTGTTCCCACCTGCAGGAAGTTGGTCTCTGTTGGCGGTTAGAGGCTCTCTGGCGCCCACTGGTGGTGACTTTCTGTCATTGTTTCAGAGCGAATTGTTCAGAGTACTTCCCCATTTTCATCACAATCCTGTGGACGTCCGGAGTGTTCTTCAGCCAAGGTGAGCCGCTGGCCGCCAGAACCTGGCCTATCCACCGGTTCTGACTTCTCTAAGAGTGTGTGTGTGTGTGTGTGTGTGTGTTGCAGGCCTGTCCAGCCTCTGCGGTCTGCTCTACCTTTATGGACGGCTGTGTTACTTCTGGGGCTACGCCGAGTCGGCTCAGGGACGGTAGGCGCTTCGGGTCGGGTTTGGCGGTTCTGGTTCTACATCAGAACTTTAATATTTAATCACCCGAGATTAAAATATTTAGCTGCTAAACTTACAACCAAGGTTGTTATAGATAATGAAATAAACTGAACTTGAAATTTTTTTAACTGAAATAAACAAACAGTTCTAATGGGGGATAAACTAAGACATACTGGAGCTACAGACTTAATAAAACTTGTTTTTGTGTTTGTGAACCTATTTATTAGCTTTTCAAACTGATGTGAAATTATTTTTTGCCCCACACGGTTTACGTTGTTTGTTGGCAAATTGTGGCGCTCCTGGTTGTGTTGAAGTTCTGCTCTGCTCTCTTCCAGTTTGGCTCCGCTGTACTTCAGCGCTCGGGTTCTCTGGGTTCTGATCGGGTTCTCGGCTGTCGGCGTCTTCCTGTCGTTCTGCCGGGTTTACATGGAGTTGGACCTGCTGCAGGCGCTTGGCCACGCCCTGTTCTGACCCGGAGAGGACGAGGTTCTGCTGTGCATTTCTGTTCTGGTTCGGAAAGCGTTTCCCAACTGCTGTGAAAATAAAACCGGGTCATTAAACAGAACCGCGCTGTTTCTTCATTCACGACTCGCTTTTTTCTCTGAGAACTTCAACTGTTATAGCCGAGTTCTGGTCGGTTCTGATAGAACCTCCACTCTTTAGATAAAAACCGGGAATTGGACTCAGAAAACGTTGGCATGAAGCATTTAGAAGAAAAACTGTCTATTTCTGCTCAACTTCACTAAACTTCCTGAAATCCTGGTTAGGGTTACCATGGTAACAGCTATTTCTCCGGCCAAAAAACTAAACATAAAATTAAACGATAAAATGAGGCAGAATAAAACTATCAATGAATAAAGAGCTTCATTAAAATAATATTTAGTTAAGATGATTATGTTTATAATGAAAAGTCACCTGTGGCTCCTAGAACTGCAATCTGGGACCGTAAACTGCCCCCGTGCCTGAAGTTGGACCCCACTGGTAAACAGGTGAATCATTGGTTGGTTCTGCAGGTGTAGAAGCTTAAAACTGCACTTCTGACATTTGGCCAACAGATGGCGCCAAAGAAACGACTTTCAGAAAGCTTTTAAATTTTAGTTATGACGTCACACACCGATTGGTTCAGTAGATGCTGCTGAACCAATCAGGAGCAGCTCTGGGCCATGAGTAAGCTTCAGGAAAATGAATGTCTTCAGGTTTTCATCTAAAACTGAAACATCAGGATGAAAATCTAGAGGAAAGAAACAGCAGCAACACGAGGAGCCAACGCTCAGCAGGTCATCTGAAGGGCAAAGGTCGTTCCTTTGAAGACGAATACGTTCAACATTTGGACAGGAAGACAGTTTGACTCACTGTGTACACTCCGTGTACGGAGCAGCTATTGTGCCAAAATTAATACTCTTGTCCAACGATGTCTACTTCCTTAAAACAGGAAAATAAATCCCATCAGAAGCCATTGATCTGTTTGCTGATAGGCTGACGGTAATTTAGCAACCAGAACTGGTAACTGAACAGATGATGAGGAGGAGAGTACTAGTTTGCATTTGGAGAGGCTGGACATCAACTGGACTGTCTTCTTCCTCCATTAGCATGGATAGCATTAGCATTAGATATGGTGGTGTTAGCTTTGTACAGGCTAACAACTACCACGAATAGGCTGGATCTACCAATAGCATTAGATAGGCTAATGTTAGCCTTAGCTCAGTGGTGTCCAAAGTGGGTCCTGGAGGCCTGGCATCCTGCATGTTTTAGGATGCAGGATGCCTCCTAAAACAGGCCTGGTGGTCGTAACCTTTTCAGCTTGTCGATGTTCTCCTTAGGCCTCTAACGAGCCGTCATTTGATCCAGGTGAGCCAAACCAGTGAGAGAACTAAAACATGCAGGATGCCGGGCCTCCAGGACCCACTTTGGACACCCCTGCCTTAGCTGGTGCAGGTAGACATGTGACTTTGACGGCCTCATTAGTGACCTCTACTGGCCTGTCGGTGACAAACCACATTAAAACTTTACCCTCAGCAGAAGCAGAAAAAAAATTTGAATTTAGTAAAAATTCATCCAGTTCTGAACAAAAACATTTCCACTCAGAATAACTTCCTCCTCCTGGGATCAACAAACTCAATTTTGACGTCCGACACCGATGACTTCGCTGGTTTCAATAGACGTTTAATTCCAACATTCAATTAAACCATCAGTTATAATCACATAATTAATGAAATGTAACCTACGACCTTTACAGGTGAGAGTACAGATCAGTTTAGTTACCGTCAACTAGTAGCTGAGGTTTATTCTGTTCACAATGAACCTTCATCATCAGACAGGACGGGATGGGCGGGACCAGAGAGAGTGGGTGGAGCCACATGTAGGAGGAGTCAAAGTGGGAGGAGCCACATGGGTGAGTGGGATGACTGGAGGGGGCAAAAGAAGGACGAAGTAGGGCTGCAGGTTTAGTCGCTGAAGGTTCGATGTAAACCAGGGGTCCCCAAAGTGGGTCCTGGAGGCCCGGCATCCTGCATGTTTTATTCTCTCCCTGGTAGTAACAACCTTTTCAGCTCGTCAATGTTCTTCTTAGACCTCTAATGAACCATCATTTGATCCAGGTGAGCTAAACCAGGGAGAGACTAAAACATGCAGGATGCCGGGCCTCCAGGACCCACTTTGGGGACCACTGGTGTAAACAAAACTAAAAACATTCCAGTAGTTCCAAGATGGCTGCCCTGTTTCACTTCCTGTATGAAGCTGCTGTCCAGTGGAAAAAGAGGAAGAGTCATGACAGGAGCTGCTGGTGTTTGGTAAAACGGGGGTTGGCTCTCCACCCGGGCAGAGGGGCAGCCTATGGTCTACACAAAAACATAATCCTTACTTTTTTTGCACAAAACAATTCTTAAGTCATTTAAATTCTGTGAGCTTTTTTAGGGCACTGTCACTTTAAATCCAAATAAGCTGCTGCTGGCCACGCCCCAACTCAAAGTTTACCCTCAGCTGAAAATGGCTGTAAAGCGCCATAGATCTTTGAAAAGCAGAAGTAGAGCCTCCTACACAATCAACAAGAGGGTGAAATATTGTTAAACTTTCTTTTGGTTTTAGCTCATATTTTATTAGCTTATTTATACGAGTCAAATTTCTTAATAGGTTGTTTTGATGTCGTGTCTTTGTAACCTGCATAATATAAAAAAATATAAAATAAAAACCAGCTGGTATCGGGATGGAACTCTGTTCTGGTTGCTAGGTAACGGGGCGGGACTTCTCTGGGGTTGCTCGGTAACAGGGCAGTGCCTGTTGATTGGCTCATTTTCAAGACACTAAAAAACCTAAAATTATTGTAAAAAAAAAAAAAAAAAAAAAGTTTTTTTTTTTTAAGTTTTTGGTGGTTTTTAGAAAAAGCAGAAAAAAAAAAGGAAGAAAAAAAACGTGAAAATGTGAATCTTCCCATTTACGGACAGACTCCATTTTGTTTCTGTGGCGTCAAAAGAGGAGGAGGAAGAGGAATTTGATCCCCAAACAGTTTCACATTCATTACACTGCTGGATCGGTTTCAGAACCGCCGGTCCGGTTCAGCCCAGTCCGGTCCGGGTTGGCAGAACCTTGAAAACATCCAAACCATCCACAGCAGCTGGACTGGACAGGAAACATCTGATTCCAGAAAGGCACAGAAGGAGAACTGGTTTCCATGGCGATAAGGTGAGTGCAGGTGGTTCTGGTTGGGTGGACCTGCTGGATCCCTGAGGAGGAATCTCTGATTGACCTCCAATAGTTCATCTATTAATCCAATAAAAACTGGATCTGGTTCACGACCTCGACTCGATCCTCATAGGAAGAAGAGATGCTCATAGAAAGTTGAGTGGAAGGAAAAAATACAAGACAAACTGAGGAGTTTGGAGGAGACTGGACTGCAGCTGAGGTCAGAGGTCAGAGGGGTCCAGTGAGAAGGAGATGGCCGCTCCTGGTGGGCGGAGCCTCTTCTCACATTAATGTCATGCCAATATGCCAAATACATCGGGATCGTTTGGTTAGAGGAAATATTTATAAAGATTTACATTAAAACTTTTAAATTCAGATTCTTTAAGGAATGTTAATCTAGTTTATTACAAAGGTAGAAAATATTTTTATACTATGAAACATTAAAAACAACTTATGAGTCCTTTTATCATCTTAGAAAAATCCATAATAAAAATAAGTTCTATGTTTCTCACATATATTTTACAATATATTTTCTCTGAGTGTCTGTTCTGCTCGTCCAGGGCCGCTCCTCTGGTGGGCGGGGCCTGCAACTAGGGGCGGGGTCTACATCTGGTGGGCGGGGCCTACAGCGGGCACCGGCCGCAGCCGCACTCCAGGGCCGTCTCCAGCTCCTCTGAGTACGACGACCCGTCCGTGCAGCGGAACGCCACCTTCCGCCGGCGCGTCTTGGTGACGCCGCAGCAGACGCCGGGCGGCGCCGCCGCCTGGCAGGACCGGGGACACGCCACGCGCGGCACCCTGCTGGTGGAGGTGCAGGTCCGCATGGCCTGGTGCCGCTTCAGCTGCTCCCGCAGCGTCTCGCCCTGGCAGCGCAGCTCTGCAGCAGGGGGAGGGGCAGGCGATGAGGCGTGGGGTCAGAGGTCGGCAGGAGGGGGGGAACCAGAGGTTGGTGGGGCGCCGGGCTTACCTGTGTTGCAGGCGGGTCCGGTGAAGCCTGGCTCGCAGTGGCAGACCAGAACCCCGGACTCGGAGGTCCGACACTCTCCGTGGGCACAGCTGCAGGCGGGGCGGTCGCAGGACAGGCCCTGGTAGCCGTCAGAGCAGCGGCAGCTGTAGGCCTGCGCCGTGGCAACGCAGGTACCATGGACACACCTGGAGAGCCAGGTTAGAGTCAGCTGCTAACTGCTGATTTAAAGGGCCGGTGTCGTGTTTTCCAGGCTACCTTCAGTTGTTATAAAAATGGTAAATGTATCAAAAATGGCTTAAAAGAAATGTTACTTCCTGTTTTAACATCTTCAAATTGGGCCTCTGTGTTTTTAAAAACTCTTCTTGAAGCTCCGCCTCCAGGAAGTCATCCAACATGGTTCCTCTGTTAGCCCTTTAATGTTTTTACCAGTGTTGCTCTGAGCAGCAGCTCAGCTGGCGCTAATTGCTGCTGGCTAGTCTGTAGGAGCTGAGTAGGGGAGGCGGGGCTACGGCCACCCAGCCGTTTAACAGTTGAATGGTTGCCGTTAAGATTAAAGGAACAAGTATGAAGGAAGCAAAACAAAACTCCAGGTTTGTTTCTGATGAAGGAGTCATGATAAAACATGACACCGGCCCTTTAAGACAGAAAGGATGCTAAATATTCTGCCCAAACTTTTCCTCAGTCATGTTTCGATTTAGAAGAAACCGACCGGACCGGACCGGCTCACCTTATGTTCTGACAGGGGTCGCTGGCTGCCGTCTCGTCACACAGCGCCCCCATCCGGCCCGGAGGGCAGCTGCAGGTGACCCCGGTCTGACCTCCCTCCCTGCAGGCTCCAGCTGTGCACACACTGCAGGAGTGGCACCCGACCAGAACCGCCGGGCCCTGGACAAACACTTCAGTTAACTTTATTTATAGAGCAACAATTCACACCTGGTCTCCAGATAAAATCAGAATTTTGACAAAAAGTGTTAGACTTCTGAGAAAAAAGTAAAAAAAATAGTTTGACGTCAAAATTGTAAGAAAAAATGTTGAATTCTAATATCAAAATATAAATTCAGATATTAAATTAATTCCGTCTTAAATTAAGTCAAAATTTTGTGAAAAGTTTTAATTCAGAGGTTAAAGTCAGAATCCACATCAGTGATGGGTGGAGTTAAACCAGAGGATATTTTCTTAGCAGAGGTCAGAGGTCGGCGCTCAGTCTCACCTTGGCCGGCGGCTCTGCTGCGGTTCTGAAGGTCAGGTCCTGCATCTCTCCATTGATCCGAACTTTGTGGATGCAGCCGTCGAAACCCGGAGGAGGACGGTCCGGGCCGGGACGCAGCCCTGAGGCGGCCACCAGGGGGGGCACTCCTGAGAACACGCAGCAAAGACCAGCCTGAGGAAAAGCCTGACGACGGCATTTTATGCTTGTTTCTGTATTTATCATCAAAGATAATTTCCCAGAGAAAAAGAAAAAAGCCATGGGAATAGAAATCATTTTACAGATGTCAACTTAAACTTGGTAGGCCTATCAGCAGCCAATCAGAGTGGAAAAAAATATTCTTGTTCTGTGCCATTTTCTGATGTTAGTTGCTAAATGTTGCAAAAAAAAGATGTAAAGATGAACAACATGCCAGTTTAAACTTTGATCTATTTGCAAAAAGACGGAGCTCTGCAGCATTAAAACATGGCCAGAACTGTAACTATGTCAATCATAACTGGCACTTCAACTATTTTACCGTTTATCTGGAAATAGTGTCTGTTTATTCTTGCCTCTGTATTAATTATTGCTCTAAAGGTCTTGCCATACCAGTTTATTGTATTTACTTTAGTTTCTTAGTTTATTCTTGCATTTTGTTCTTCATTCATTTCCATTTAGTTTCCTTTCATTAGTATTGTCCTCCTGGTTTATTGCTATGTCCACTTTAGTTTCTTTCCTGTTGCTAGATTTATTTTATCATTTATTGACGCTCACCATCAGTAATCTTCACTCATCACCTTCTGCACCGCCTGATCATCATGTGTTTCACATCATGTGTTGATTTTTCACTGTTCAGCATCGGATTCTCTGCTTTTATGCCATAATTCACATCTAGTTCGTCACTCCGTTTTTATGTCCCGCTTCTCCTGTTTCAGAGTTTTGCGCGATGTGCGCGTCATTTTTTTTTTTAACCCCTTAAGGTGCAGGGCGGTCGGGAAACGTATCGATGGGGAAAAGGCAGACTGACATAAACCTTTTAAAACAACGGAAACAATTTCGGTATTCTGATTATTGAAATTTAAAAGTGCTGTGTTGTTCCATCTCCCCCGTTTCATACCGGGCCTTACAGCTCCGGTGTTAACGCTATAAAATGAAGGCTCTCTGTTGTGGTGTCACCATGGAGGGATTTCTTTATTTAAATGGTTCATTTTTCTGAGGGACACACAGTGAAGGTATCGTGATTTTAGTAATTACATGTTTATAAGAGCGATTTTCTGTTGTCCTTCCATGGAAGCGGGCAGCTTTCAAACGGAAATAAAACACTTTTTAATATAAGTTGCTGCTTTGACATGATCACAGAACTGACAAAACATATGTACAAAAATACCAGACAAAGTGAATCACAGCACCGTCATCAGCCAGTTTAATGCTGACCTGATGTGGTGAAGCTACCAGTAGCAGGAGCGGAGCTACAAGCTACAAACACTGAACAGAAGGAGAGCTGCCATCGATACAGTTTTACCAAGTTGCTCAAAGTCTAAACTGGCATTGTTGTGCATTTAAGGTGTAAAGTTTACCTTCGACCAAACGCCCCCTAGAGGAATCCCAGCGCCCCCCATTTGTAAAAATGTCCGCCAGCGCCCCCTGCTGTCCTCTGAACGCCCCCCATGGGGGCGGTACCGCCCACGTTGAGAACCGCTAGTTTAAACTATTATTAGACAAACAGCAAGGAGGCAAAGAATGCGAAAAATAAAGAATTTAAGATTAAAAAGTCCAAATAATGAAAAAAGTTAAAATTGTGATAAAAAAAGTTTTAATTTTTAAAGTCAGATTTTGAGAATAAAGTTTGCATGATTTTTATTGATCTATTTTTCGTTTCCAACACCTTTTCAGAAATTCTGGGTCAAACAGATCCACAAACAGGTTTTCATCTTAAATGTAAAATATTTCTTTTGCACAGTTTATGTTTAATTATTCCTCGGCCAATCAACCTTCGGAGTCTGAATATTCCAGTTAGCATTAATCGATTATTTTCCTCCACACTGACGCCCCCCGCTGGAGAGCAGTGAGAACTGCAACCTGAACAAATGCGGCTGTGTGTGTGTGTGTGTGTATGTGTGTACCGCCAATGTAGAGCTGGGTGTTGTGGTCGACGGAGGGCTGGCGGCCCAGCTTGCCCAGACTCTTGGGAGCGCCGTTGTCCACCACCAGGCTGAGTGAGCGGTTCTGGATCAGCAGCTCTACGGTGTGGAAGAGTCCGTCGCTGACAGACTCCACGCTGAAACACGCGTTAAGACGTGGAAACATGTGAATCATTTGGTTTTCACCGTTGAATTCACATGTTTCCACGTGTTTATAAAAGAGGATGTGATGAACCGGCTGCGGATGTGAACGGGGTGATTACGTTCTTAATGATGGTGTAAATGTGAAGTTTCTGGCTGAGAGCAGCAGACATGCTCATGGTTTCCAATAGCAACCATGTCACTACATAATGGACAGTCCTCCTTTGAGGCGGACTCACACTGTCCTAGTCAAAGTTCTTCTCTTCATGCCTGCAGCAGCAGATCCTCCAGGAACATTTTCCAGTCTGCTGCTGTGACACCACCCGTCCACCAGGGGGTGGTGTGTTTGATCCCTGCAGCAGGAACCCTGCAGAGCATCTGGACCTGAGAACAGCTGGCTCTTCGCTAACGCCGCTTTCCTCCCACTTCACCTTGTGCCCGGCTGGTTCTGGGTGTGAATACTTTCTGCTGATTCTGCAGCAACGTTGTGTGTAGATACAAACATGAACATTAGCATGCTAACCTCTTAGGTCGCATGATTTTTATGTTTCCCCTTAACTACTTGAATTTCAAGATGGCAGCCATTTTTGAGCCTTTTAAACCAGTTATTGCCATGAATTGTTTCCCACCTTCATGACTTGGATGAACTTTGTGTCTTGTCAAGTTCATAAAACTTTAACGTGACAAAATGCAGCAGAATCAGAAACAGGATTTTACTGTTGGCGAGTCTCAGGCCCAAAAGGAGAAGAGAGACATTAGCGTTAGCTTCTACTCATCTTTTTATTTGTCTAGCAGTTTAGCGTTAGTTTTTGCTAACTTCTTAGCGTGCTAAACAGTTTAGTGTTCGTTATTAGCTTCTGCTTTTTTGTGTTTAGCGGTTTAGTATTCTGGTACTTTTTAAAATGTGCTTTGCAGTTTAGCGTTAGCATAGCTAAGAGTCTTGCTTAGTGAACCTAACCACTGGCAATAACTACGGCTGATTTTAGAAAAAACATTTTCTTCAATACAATCATGGCAGCCATTTTGAAAAAGGCCAACCATAAAAAGGAAACACAAGATCAAGTAAATATGTTTGATTATATACATGTGTGATTTCTACAGCTATATAAAAACATTCATCCAAATGGATATTTTGGAAGAAATTTTTTTCCATGACAACCATAGCGGCCATTTTGAAAAATCAAAAACATTATCAGTAAATATGTTTTCTATGGTTTCAATCATGTACGATTTGACATCAGAAGTATTTATCTTGGATAAATGTTGGCAAATTTATTGCAAAAATACATTTTTGTTGATGACCATGGCGGCCATTGTGAATTTTTCAGTGGCCAACAGATTTTCTCTTCTAAAATTAGTTCTTCCATCTGCATGAGGAATTATATGCAATTATGTGCAGCTCTAGCCCTCCCCTTCATCCCTCCATCATCATCATCATCATCAGCTCTTCCCTCCATTGTTTGCTGATGAACAACAGTAGCTGTTCTCTCTGTGACCTGATGGGAGATTAGTGTGACATTTAGTAAAGGGCAGCCCATTAATGCGCGCGCGCACACACACACACACACACACGCACACACACACACACACACACGTCTGTAAAATTCAGCTTGATTTAAAGCAGTCTCTGTCTCAGGAATCAGGTAAAATATGCAACACCAATTAGTTTAATAAGTAAATAAATATCCAACCACTTAATATGAAATTTGTTGAATTTTAGCAACAATGATTTATTAGAAAAATATATATAAGAAACAATAATATTCTGATAAATAGATCAGTAACCAAAAATCCCTCAAAAACTATATAAGGTTAGATTTAAATCACTCAGTTTATGTCAGCATTAAAAATAAATGTCCAAAAATGTCAGTTTGTTTTAGTCAGAAACATGTCCATAATAGAGTCCCATAGCCTGAAACAACCTGCAAATATCCCGTTTCAATTCCAGACGCTGGGCGGACTCGGACTGCCTCCCTCTCTGGCTGCACCGACGGACACGCCCCTTTCTATCTGGTTTTCACTAACACACCTGGAACCAGCATGATGCCGCCCCAAAACCAGTTCCAAACACCGGAAACTATCAAGGAAGCTGGTCTAGAAAGCAGTCTGACGTATTTACTTTTTAATTTATTTAATCGAAAGAAAACAAACATTGTGGTTATGTTACATGTCCATCCAGCAAACCTGTGACCTCTGTGACCTGCTAATGAGGTCACAGAGGTCACAGTGAAGGACTTGTTCTGCCTCCTTCAATCTGAATCTTTTTTCACTCTTGATTATTTTCAGTTTTTATTCTTTACTTTTAGTTTTTAAACATTTATAACAATTAAAACCTGAAAAGTGCTCTCCCTCCCTCTCTCTCTCGTTTTTTCCTCCCCAGTCGATGATCTGAATCTTCATCTGCTGCATCGTGTCTTATAATCGCTTCAACTCAACCAAGTTAAGGCAGAAATAAGTTCTTAACTCATCTGGGGACTGAAGCCGTTTCTTCTTCTGTGGTATCTGCAGCAAACATCCAGTCAGTTTATGGTTTAATATTTCAGGGTTTCATCTGAAGGGAGTTTCATCCATGTTTCAGGATTTCAGAGGAATCTTCTGAGCTCATGGTTAGAGAGGAAACGGCTCGGGTTCTGGTTCTGGTCTCTGAGTTACACAGCAGCAGATAGTTTCATATTTCAGAAAAATGTTTCCCATGAAGACACAAAAACCAAACGGGGAACCAGAACCAGACACTGAAATCAGTTTCTGATTCTGCTGCTTTTTGTCACGTTAAAGTTTTATGAGTTCATCCAAGACCAGAGGAACATTTACAGCAGTAAGTGGTTTAGAAGAGCTGGTGCTCAGGTAGACGGTCGGCCAGGTGAGCTCACCTGTAGACGGTGGTGGGCGGGTAGTTGGTGATGTCATAAATGAGGCGGATGTGTCCCTGGTACAGCTCCAGCGCCAGCGGGTCGAGGTCGTCCTTATACAGCAGGACGCCGTTGTCCTTATCAGTGGCCACCTGGAGGAGAGGACGCTGCTGATCAATACGATCGACTAATCAATACACAGAGAAAACCGTCATAACTTCACTTCAAATCAACACACGGTCCAGCCGGGTGGCGGCAGCATCATGCTGTGGGCTTGTCTCAAGCCAACCCATTGGAAACCCATTCTGCTCAAGTCGAAGGTCAAAGGTCAGCCCCACCTGCAGTGAAATATGCGCCGTCGGTCGCAGCTTGGTGCCGTGCAGCTCCACGAACCCGTCTCGACCCAGGAAGTGGACGGTGGAGATTTTGTCGCACTTGTTGCCGTAGTAACCAGGTATGCAGCGGCAGATGGGTTCCCCGGCAACCACCAGGCACTGGGCGCCGTTCTGGCACTCTGATTGGTCGCAGGGGCTGGTCTGCAGCAAGATCATTGGTGGAGGGTTCTCACAGAACAGCCCACTGGGGGAGGGGGAGCAGGAAGTGAGGTCGGACATTTCAGAATAAAAGGCTTCAAATCTGAATGAAACTCCGTGGAATTTATCAATAAAGCAGATAAATTATCAAAAGGTTTTAAATACGTTTTCAAACTTTGGAGATAAAAACAAATGAAATTAAAAACAGTTTTAATTCACCATTTTATATAATTTATTACTGTTACTAATCTGTGATAGTCTTAACAGCAACGACAAGTTAACAAAAACACAAAATCATTTCTGTCTTATAACGTCTTTTACATACAAAGGAGTTTTTTACAGCCACTAAAAATACAAGGTCATAATATTGTAACTTTATTCCATTTATTTTAATTATTTAATTTTTGGCAGTATTGTCCTAATAACGGTGCTACAAAGTTTAAAAAAATGTTCCTGCCAAGTTTTCTAACATTGGTTCATTTTAACTGACCGAAACAAACAACAACAAAAAATTTAACTTCAGAAAGAGAGAAAATGTGTCTGTTTATTATCTTTAAATATCTGGTTTTAACTATAAATAAAATTTAGACTTTTAATCAAATGTTAGATTTCACTTCTACAGAAAATATTTCTACAGAAAAATCTCCTTCCAAGCAGAAGGAAGCACAAGGTAGGACGGATTTCAGGGTAGCACTGATAGTCAGAACACCAGGTATGCCGATTGTGCCTTGATGCTCCTTTAGCTTTTTAATCACTTCATGCCCTTGTTTTCGTTTTCTCTGCACCTCGGTGGAAACTCCACGCCCCACTGTAGCACCATCTGTTTAACGTTGAAATCCACAAAGCGAACCATCATGGACCCCGGTGGTGCTGCTGGTTTCTGTTGCTCTGAAATCTCAGTGCAAATGTCCGTGTCTTCAGGCAGCGTCATCTTCGCCTTTCCCCACCTTCGGTTCTCTTCTTGTAGTCTTTTGTGAGGAAGTCAGGATAATAGTGTTTTCTGGATAAATAGGTGGATTTATATTCTTACAGCAGGCAAATTAAGAGTTATCTGGGTCAGAGCGGAGCCTGCAAAGCGTCTCTATTCAGGCACAACGGAAGCAGAAATCCAGTATAAATACTTTAAAATCAAATAAAACTTTTAATTTGATCCACAAAACGTTCCATTTCTCAGCTTCTCTCTTCGCCTGTCGCTGATGAATTAGTTTCACTCTCACCAGCTGTAATGAACCACACACACACACACACACACACACACACACACACACACACACACACACACACACACCTGAAGCCCTCCTTGCAGACGCAGGTGTATCCGTTGACGGCATCCACGCACTCGGCTCCATGCTGGCATTTGTTCTCCAGACAGTCGTTGTAGTCCAGCTCGCAGCGCTGGCCCACGAAGCCCGGCGGACACTCGCACCTGGTTACACACCAGAAGGTCAAAGGTCAATCAACAGCCAGCATCGGTGGACGAGAAAAGACGGTGTCTGAGGAGAAGTTTCTCTTTACTGTGGATTTTCTGTGGTTCTGAAACGCGACTGATGCAACAGGAAAACGATGCAGAAAAATGGATGCAAAAGGAAAAATAGTAAAAATGTCAAAAACAGCATAAATCACGGCTGACGCCACCAAACTGGAGTCCTCCAGGCCACCAGGGGGAGTCGAAACCAAACTGTACAGGACTAGAACTTCAGTGGAGAAGAATCCAAAATACAGGCTGTTTGTTTTGTTTGTTTGTGTAATTCGTGTTTCCAGCTCATTTATTATTTTAGCCTGTATGTAAAGTTTTGACCCTCTGCGTCGCTGCAGAGATCCGAACCCTGGAAATAAGTTCCTGTATGTAAACTTCTGACCTGCCCAGTTTTGTTCTGAGGGAAATAAAACAGGAAGTGACCTCACTGCTCCAGCCTCTTCCTCCAGGACATGGCCTTGGTGACCTTTGACCACTCGTGGAGCCGGCCTCACCTGTAGCCGCGGCCGACTTGGACGCACTTGGAGTCGTGCTGACACGGGTCGAAGCCGGCGAGACACGGGTCCACCACCTCGTCACACAGGTCACCTGGGGGCAGAGAGACTCAGGGGTTAAAGGTCAGAGGGCTCACAGACAGAGGCAGAGCAGGCATGACCGCCTCCACTTTCAGCCGCTGGGATAACAACATGTCCAAAGGGTCAAAGGTCAGCAGACAGGAAGTTCGACCTGAGGAAAAAACTTTCAGGAATAGTTCAGGAACTTTGACATTTTTCCAATTTCCTGGATTTGAGCAAATTGAGATTCTGATGATGGACCTGACCTCTGACCCCAGACCTGCTAAATGTGTGTGTGTGTACCGCTGTAGTTGGGTGGGCACAGACAGGTGTAGTTGTTGACGCCATCGATACAAGTGGAGTTGTTCTCACAGTCGTTGTCATCGCAATCGTCAGGATTTATCGCACAGCGCGGACCCTCGAAGCCTGGCGGACACACACAGCTACACACACACGCACGCACACACACACACAAACACACACACACACACACGCACGCACACACAAACACACACACGCACGCACACACACACGCACGCACACACACACACACGCACGCACACACAAACACACACACACAAACACACACACACGCACGCACAC